>NC_089590.1:47866074-47988024 GCF_019320115.1 Miscanthus floridulus
CGCTCGTCGCAAACTCACAACCTCTAAATCGCGCTCACGGCAACCTCTAAACCCAAAGGTTCCCTCGACTTGTCAGAAAGGTAAAGAGACGTTTGCGGCGCTCGCGATATATATGTTTGTGAGATGCCTGCGGCGGCGGAAAAGGGACGGACACGGACACGGACACGGACACTCGGACTCAGGAGAGCTCGGTCCGTTTCCGCAACCGCAAGACTTTCTACGATACGTGCAGTGCGACTCGGGCTCAGTTCCCTACTGAACACAAGGGGCTACGCTAGCGAGGAGCCGAGGACCACGACTATCTTTGGATGAGATGCCGAGACCTCTACCAATCTGCCATGGTCGATGTCTGTTATACGAGAGAAGGAAGATGATGAGTCGCTGGCTCACTACTGGCTGCGGTCTGCGGACGGCGGGACGAGCAAGCTAGGCCGACTGGGCCTACTGAGCCATACGTTGAGTTTTGATGGAAGGCCAGCCTCCACATGCAAAGTCGAGTCTTCCCCTACTGTAGGTGAGCATAAATGCGCCTGCTTTGGCTCCGGCGGGCACGGGGATCGGAGAGTGAGGCGACCGGTGTACATGTTCCCTTCTACTCTAATAGATTTAGGTAGGGTTTGGTTAGTCTCTTCGTCGGCGTCGCTTCCGATTGGAGGAGTTTGGTTTTTCGGTTTCATCATTGGAGTAGGCGACTTCGGGGTGAAGTTGAAGATTTTTTTCGGGCTATTGACTTTGTTGATGGAACCGATATTTTGCCCCTTCAAGAATCCTCTGGTGGTCCTGGAGCTGTTCTTGTGAGGTATGTGCTCCTCCTTCCTGCTAGCTTTGGGTTGGAGTTCCCAGTCCTCGTGTTGGAGTGTCTTTGTCTTCTGTCGATTGGGATTGGTCATGGAGGCGATTGGCATTTGACCCCAGTCTTCGTGACGATGTTGTCGGTGCATTCATCGTTGTATGGTATGGTTCGTTGGTGGTCGTGCTACTTTTGGCTATCTTCAAAGGTGATGTTGCGTCGTCTTTATATGGGGTATGGACCTTGAGCTTCCTCCTCGGCTTTTTTTCTCTGTTGCTGGCGATGGAGGAGAGGCGAGCAGTGGCGCGGCGATTCCAGTCCAATGAAAAATGACCCCCAGGAGCTTCTGTGACGTGAGGTTTTGTCTTGGCGGCCATGGCGGACGCGAGCCCTGAGAATCCCATCGGGAGAAACGCGTAAGGGAAGCCACAATCGTGCGGAGACGGGAGGGTTCATAGACTGCGTCCCAAGGTTCAGTGCGGTCGACACGTTCATGTGATGGATATGCATAGAAGGGCAGCTGCTAACGCTGGCTGAAGCATCGAAATCATGGTCTGTTCACAAGACCAAAGAAAAATACTGACACTGATGATTGATTAGTTAACAACATGGACTTGGATCGGGAGAATGAGGAGGATCTCCTGTCAAGGGCTAACTGATCTAAAGCTAAAAGGATCAAGTTACCTCTTTGTCCAGAGGAAACAGAGGGCCTTCCTCATTGAATTTGTTGCTCAGACGTGACAACGGTAGCCTTCCGTCCTGCAAAATAATATTTGTATAGATAGAGAAACGTCAAAATTGTCCCCGTTGCACACAAATTGTGGACAGCCCCACCGACTCACCAGATCAAAGATAATAATAACCTATTTCTACAAACTAGCAACTAAAAAATAACCATAGTTCTTTTTTTTGTGAGACAAAAAATAACCAGTACATCTAAAAAGGAATAATAAATATACTAATTTTTAGCCAAATCTTAAACTAATTGACAGAGCGAGCCACAGGACATGAGAGGAAGGATTGAGAGAAAATGAACAGGGACACTACAGTATATATTCTTTTTTTTTTGCGAGAACACTACAGTACACAATCAATGATTTCATCTCACTATTAGATCAAAACACCACATATAGCCAACTAACAATTAATTCTAAACACTAGTCGGCTAATAACTAGTTCGAGACAATCCAAACCTGACTCTGGAGCCACACACTAGAGAGGAGAGAGTAAAGGAACATAGAAGCCCTAATCCCCGTGGCACAACAGCATCTCCGTGTCACAGCGCCACAGCGGTGGCTGCAGGAGTGGACCTACCTTGAGAGAATATAGTGCGTAAAAATATTTGGAAAGCGGTGCTACGTAGGGATGAAAACACGGATCGGATCGGAGCGGATAATGTCTTCCACTTATCCTAATCCATTTTATTTTGACGGATTCAGAGCGAATTGGATATTACACGGATTCGGATGCGAATATGGATTTTGTAGAATGTCGGAAATGGTTGGATTCAGACCGGTGTCGGAGCGGAAGCGGACATTTTTTAAGTCGGATAATATGTGCTTACGTGTTGTTTTTTACGATGAAAAACAATTCATTAACCAAAGTCATAAAGCGGCAATACAACATGAAATAATCACCATCAATCCACCACTTCGATTTAAGAGCTCACAAAATTAATACAAGTTCTCATATTGGATTTAAGAGTATAAAACAAGCGATGTTCAAGTGCAGGACTGCGTGTCGCCATTGCTAATTAGCCGCCAATCAACCAATCACTAGGATTACAATTACATGTGTGAAAAGATACTTAAATTAGTATATATAACTAGAAAACCTGGGGCGCGGCGTCTCCGAGCAGCGGTGATTTTGTCTGGAGTCTAGGAGTGTTACAATTTGATGAAGGAACAATATATAAATTTTGTTGTGCAATGTTTTGTATGAGAATTGAGAAGTGAACTCTTTTTAAATAAAGTATGTTGTTGATTCGATGAAGGCAACTTAGACATGTCTGATCCGAATAATTCTTCGAGAGGATATATGTTGTTGGTGCGGTCATAGTGGTTAGATAGGAATGCACAATCACAAACTACAACTAATGCATTTGTTGGGAAACAATCTTGTTGATATCCAAGCAGTAGCCTGTATTGGGAAAAGTTAACATAGATAATGGAAGGTATAATTGAAAATGCATCAGTTGTAGACTTTGTCAAGCCCATCCTTAGTTACAGGATAGTATGTCATCTACAAATGGAAAGATACTTAGTTACAGGATAGTATGTCATCTACAAATGGAAAGGTATTTGGCAATGAAGTCATAGCATACATCTTGATCAATTAATTGGTATCTACCTTAATCTTTTGTGGATAGAATCACAACAGACACCCCAATTTAGTCTATAAAGTTTGCTTATATGGTTAGGCCATTTCTAGATAGCCAAATGTAGTTACTCGTATTTCATCATCATAAATATACATATCTGAGCAGTTTCGCTTGCTCCAATAGATTTATTTGAAAATCAATGAAGACAATGTGTTAACAGTACTAAAAGGGAAATAATGTCCCTCGCTCCTCATTGATGGGTAATTTGCTTGTACGTAGTTGAGCTATAACAGAACTATTTGATATATCAATAACTTTGTAATTGTGATAGTGAAAACAGGAGACAAAAATAACGTAAAATTAGGATTCAGTGTAGCACTTTAACAATAAATCTAGGATTCAATGTGGCACTTTACCTATAGATCAAAATTGTATTAAAAGTTAAATATTCATGTAAGTGTATAAGAACATAGCACATAATTATAGCTGCTAATTCATCTCAATTTTAGGAACCCGACAAAATGTGCCTAGGAATTTTTAGGCCATGTTCGCTTGTCTCATGAGCCGTACTATTTCAGCGAACGAACAGTGTTTTTCTCTCACAACACATCAGTGAACAGTACTTTCAGTCATGACTTTTCAGCATATAGAGTTGCACGGATGGACCAAAATAATGATTGAATGGTTAACTGTGGAGAGTAGGGGTGAAAATGGTACAGATATTTTCCAACCGTATTCGAGACCGAATTCGTTTAGAGGGGTTTAAATCTGTCCGTATCCGAGTCCGGATATTCAACACCCGATATTATATCCGTATCCGAATACTCAAATCACATATTTATGATGTCGATATCCAATCGTATCCTATCCGGCATGGTTGACACTATCTGTATTCGAATCCGAATCCGGACAGAAATATGAAAACAAATGTAATATCAATGATATCCATTCGTATCCGATCCGTTTTCATCCCTAGTGGAGAGTGCTTGTATTGCACAAATGGTTTATCCCCCCCCCCCCCCCCCCCCCCCAAAAAAAAAGATAGGCTGTTAATATGTACAGCAAAAGGTTTGTCCATCTTCAAACTAAGTAGTTAGTAGCTTTGACATCGGCGCACTTCTTGAAAAAAAAAATTGTAAGTACATAATTAAAAAATGACCAAAGAATTTAAACAAAAAGGTAGACACACGATAGTTAGTGCTTGGATCTTATTCTAGAGAACTGCTGCAGTAAAAATAACAGGTCATATAATTAAGAAAGGATGGGAGAATTCAAATAAAAAGGTAGGTACAGAATCATTATTGCTTGGATTTTATTTGTAGCGATATAGTATTCAGTTAGCACAATGACAAAGGTATGGAAGGTCTAGATGGTTGGGAGCCTGTCGTCTCGCGAGTCCAAAATCTTTGTCATAGTTCAGCCAATTTATGTGCAAGTTCATAGACTTACAGAGATCTTACACAAAAGAAACTTTTTGAATACTGTCTTCCACCATGCATTGTGTGTGATATTTATAATTTATATGTGAGTGATTATGTATATGTTGTGAATATCCTTCCACTTGCAGCATGCCAGAAAAAAAAGTTCCAAAGACATGCAACCAATAGTCGTCCCATTGAAATGGTACCCACTAAATCTATGTATATTTAGACCCTAGCATAGCTGACACACCTTGTTGACATTCATTTTGGAAAGCACAAAAGAAGAGGGGGGAGGCCTTTTTAGCATTCGTCAGGAACCAGGATATATATTCCTCGTAGGCAGTTCCAGGTGAAGTCGACTGCAGTATCGAAGTCTTGGTGGACATGACCGTACCGGTGACCAGGCTGTATACGTGGTCGGGATGCCGGCGGAGCTGTCGGCTTCGGGATTACATATGGCTTTGGGCTTGCTGGTTGCCTGCTCCCCGCTGTTACATCAAGCAATCCAGCGTCGGGCCTGGCGTACGGCCGAGGCCAACTCGCCATCGCCGTAGCTTGTGGGAATGCAGGGGCGTTCGCTGCTGCCTGCTGAGCTGTGGAGGCTGGCTGTCTGGCAAGGGCGGAGCACGATGGGGCGTGCCCCGGCTCGGGATGGCAATCGCTCCGGCGATGACGGATAGGGGCGCTCGTCGCAAGCTACCAGTGGGCACTCGCTGGCCTCTCTCACAGCCCCGCTCCGGCCATGGATCCTCCTCCGCATAGATGCTCAACGATGGGAAGAAAATGAATTTGAAGTTAGAGATTAGTACGGCTGTAGCTCACGTTGTTTTCTTCTCTAGGATCCACTGCCTGCTCTCTTTGCGTGTTTGACTGGAAGTGAAAGGGGCGTGCTTATCTGGAACACGTTGCAAGCTACGGACGGGAAGATCCTCACGACCGAGGCATTTTATCTGCAGGGTTTAGTAACTGCTTGATCGGACGGCAGAGATTTAAGGGAGACGTGGCCCTATGAAATGCCAGAGCTTGAACTCTGGTTTCGAAAGGTAAAGATTGACGAGCTTTGCTCGTGGGCTACAGTATAATAATACTTTGTCATGGCCTGGGCTGACTTGTATACACTTGCTGCTTGGGCTCCTTAAAATATTATAAGCGTCGGATAATCCGTGTTCAACTATCAGATAATCCATATCCGCCGGATTTCGTTGATCCCATATCATACACCGCATCCGCATATAATCAGATTCGGAAACACTTCTTCATATCTTTGAAATTCGGTCGGAGTGGATCGGAGCAGAGGATTATCCATGCCATTTTCATCCCTAGTGCTATGACACACATATTTATTTGGCTGATTATAAGAGCATAAATGAGTTGGATTGGTTACAAATACATGAGTCCAATTCCTATAAAAACTTCAACGATCGGACCTCCGCCATATATCAGTACAATCTAAATACAGGTTGCACTGTAACCCCTAGTTAATTTATCTATCTATCAGCCTCCGTTAATCTCAACTTAATCTTAGATTGCCATGATTTTTACCTAAACTTTCACTGGCAACACGTTTTTTACAACCATCAGGAGCTTGATCTTGATAAGACATGAACTGAACGCCTAGTAAGTTGTTGGACGTCGGTTACTCTTTTTAAAAGAAAAAGGCTAAAGTACACTTTCCAACCCTCAACTCGCGCCGAAGTTCGATTTTCAACCTTCAACTATGAAACCGGTTAAAAAACACCCTCCAACTATCAAAACCGGACAAATTTGGTCATCGACTGGTTTCAAAAGCGGTTTTCTATTTTCGGGAGGCGCCGAAATTTTATATTATTTTTTTGAGCATCTTAACGTCCTCAAATGAAAAAACTCAAAACTACAAAGTTGTAGATCTCATTGAGAGCTACAAATTTGGTATAAAAAGTATTTTCATTTAACTCCATACAAATAATATATTAGTGCTCTAATGCGGCAAGCGCTAGTAGGCGATTATTATGTGCTGAAATTTTATATTATTTTTTCGAGTATCTAACTGTCCTCAAATGAAAAAATTAAAACTATAAAGTTGTAGATATCATCAAGGTCTACAATTTACGTATAAAAACTATCTTCATCCGGTATTGAAGGGTTATGATTTTTCAAAAGTTGAGTCTCATCACGCGACAAAACAATACTGTGGCGTGACGAGACTCAACTTTTGAAAAATCATAACGCTTCAATACGATGTCGGATGAAGATAATTTTTATATGTAAATTGTAGACCTTGATGAGATCTACAACTTTATAGTTTTAATTTTTTTTCATTTGAGGACAGTAAGATGCTCGAAAAAATAATATAAAATTTCAGCACCATAATAATCGCCTACTAGCGCTTGCCGCATTAGAGCACTAATATATTATTTGTATGGAGTTAAATGAAAATACTTTTTATAACAAAGTTGTAGCTCTCAATGAGATCTACAACTTTGTAGTTTTGAGTTTTTTCATTTGAGGACGTTAAGATGCTCAAAAAAATAATATAAAATTTCGGCGCCTCCCGGAAATAGAAAACCGCTTTTGAAACCAGCTGAGGACCAAATTTGTCCGGTTTTGATAGTTGGAGGATGTTTCTTAACCGGTTTCATAGTTGAAGGTTGAAAATCGAACTTCGGCGCGAGTTGAGGGTTGGAAAGGGTACTTTACCGAAAGAAAAATGATAATCTATCTTTTTTTCCCCTGAGCATGCAGAAGAGCTGAGTATCTTTAAAAGAAATAGGAGAAAGAGTAAAACAAATTCACACACTCACACATAAATATATCTGTTTTGATATGCTCTGTCCGAGCTCGAAAGACTGGATTGGTTTTAAGATATTTTGCCCATATATCATCATCACACAATAGATTGGCACACCCCCTATATGTATTTTGGATTATTAGTCTTACTTAGCTCAAAAAAAAACCCAGAAGCCGAGTACCAGGCTGCAAAGCCCAAAGGGCCATGGCTGTTTGATGCCGAACTAGCGACCGATCACAGATTCACAGCGACGGTTCAAAGTTTTTCGTCTCCGTGAGTTGAGGGCCAGTACTCGCGAGACCCAAGCAGCCAGACCTGTCTCCATAAGGTGAGGTCAAAATTTATATTATTTTTGCATATAGAATTATGGTATGCTATTTTACAAATTACTAAATAATTTTATCGAGTTTGGCATATAAATATTTTTTGTTTGGACATATTACTGTTTAGTAAAAATTCTTGATCTATCACTACGACACTACCCCTGCAGCTTTTAAACGCAACCGTACGTAGTTCATCACTAGTCACGGCGTGCAAATGGGTCAATGGTTGTAGCTAGGGATGAAAATAGATGTCTAGAAATCCATATTGTCCGAATCCGTATCCGCTAAAATGTGTAATAAGGGTATCCGTATTCGTATCCGTTTGTAATGTGGATATCAAATGGTTGTATCTAAATTCGTTTGTTTAGGATTTTTCTCTATCCGGTTCTAGATCCGTATTCGACAAAAATATGGAATATCCGACATTTATCCATATCCACGAAGAAGAAGGTACAATGAATCTATTCAAAAGTTTTCTTTTCATGACTAGTGACTAATCATTTAATTTCAATATTATTAATGATGCATTGGGACTATTTAGTAGTATATAGCTATAAGTAAGATTTAATATTAATATAATACTATTAATGATACATAAATATTAAATTAATTTTAGTATTTTTCTAATTTAGTTTAAACCTAATATATTTGTTGCTGCAAATTATTTTAATACTTTAATTTATTTGTTGCTGATGTAAATTATTCTATATAATTTATGATTTCATGTTAAATATTATATAAATAGTGATGAATTAATTGATATATTTAATAATTAAATATTTATTGATAACTATATTTTTTTATGAGCTATTGTTGTCTATGTTATATACCCACATACTTTATTCTCTATACACGTGTATAATAATTTTATAGTTACAAAAAGGATGGATGAAGCAAAATGGCTACTTGTTGCCTATCATTCTTGTTTAGTTCACTTTGATATTGAAGATTATTAGAAGTATATTTTGATTTTATTTCATTTTGACGAACTTAGTAGTAAAATTCTATTCATCTATGTTAAATTTAACAATATGCACTTTGAGTTGAATTGACTGAATATCCGAATAGAAATCCAAATCCGAGACATGCTAATACGACCCGTTCCCATCCTTAGTTGTAGCCGTGCGGGTGACGCAAGAGAAAGAATGAAGAGATGAGGCGCCATATGGTGATCGAGTCGATCTGAAAAGATCAAGTAGCGGTCACTGACAAAAAACTAAGTTAGGGAAACCACACTACACAATCTACCAAGTATCGTCCTTTAGGCCGTGTTCACTTTGTAAATTTTTTTTTAACCCGATAAATAGTACCACTTTCGTTTTATTTGGCAAATATTGTCCAATCGTGGACCAACTATGCTCAAAAGATTCATCTCGTAATTTCCAACTAAACTGTATAATTAGTTATTTTTTTACCTATATTTAATACTCCATGCAAGCGGCTAAAAATTGATGTGATAGAGAGAGAGTGAAAAAACTGAATTTAGATGGCATGGCCTTAGTTTATCTGTACATTGCAAGCTTCGCAAACCTAGGTTACACATTCTCAGGTCCTAGGCCCAGTTTAGTTCCCCAAAAATTTTGCAAAATTTTTCACATTCCTCGTCACATCGAATCTTTAGACGCATGCATGAAGTATTAAATATAAATAAAAAATAAAACTAATTATACAGTTTAGACGAAATCCACGAGACGAATCTTTTAAGCCTAATTAGACTATGATTGGACACTATTTATCAAATAACAACGAAAATACTATAGTGCCCATTTTACCAAAAAATTTGGAACTAAACTGGCCCCTACTAGTAGGTTACTAGAGAGATCATCACTTTCAGTGCTATCAGAAGGGCCCTCAGCAGCATAGGGGACTGTTTAGTTCCCTCCAAAACGTTAAATTTTTCAAGATTTCCTGTCATATCGAATTTTTGGACGCATGCATGAAGCATTAAATATAAATAAAAAATAAAACTAATTACACAGTTTAGACGAAATTCACGAGACGAATCTTTTAAGCCTAATTAGACTATGATTGGATACTAATTACTAAATAACAACGAAAATGCTACAGTGTCATTTTGCCAAAAATTTCGACGACTAAACTGGGCCTAGGTTCTAATGGAAGATATCCCTCAGCCACGGTATGAAGCAGAGAGGTATTATAAAGAAAGGCGCTTCCCCTGCCGTCCACGCAAAAGCTTCCCACAAAGGTCCTTCAATTCTGAATTGCGAGTATGCAACATATGCGAACATGGCGGTCACTGCTAGGGAATAAAACACCTGCAAGACATGAGCAGCGGAGGGCCCAAGAGAAGAAAGAAAAGTCAGGCTTTTGTAATAAGAATTTGCATAAGTTGCAACGTGTAGCCGATGAGATATATATATATATATATATATATATATATATATATATATATATATATATATATATATATATATATATATATACACACACATAAGTTCCTGTGGCCGCAGAATAAGTTATTCTGTGGGTCACCTTGAGTTACAATAATTACTATATTAATTACTATATATATATAAGTAGCCAGCTACAAAATAACACTACTAGAGAATAGACTTTAGAACGATGTCTCAATTTGGTATTAGCCTCGGCATTTTTTTTGCCTCCGGGACTAAAGGTTCCTGCCCAACGATCGTCCGCGGGGTAAGGATCTTTAGTCCTAGTTTGGGTGATGCTACGGGAATAAAGATTAATCTTTAGTTCCGGTTTGGCCCCCTAACCGGGACTAATTATTCCGGCCTATAGACCAGCTCATTTCTTCCTCCCCGAGCCCGAGCCATTCCATTCAAACTCACTGCCTCTGTTCTTCAGCTTATTGTTGTTCTTGCTCTCTCCCCCTCCATTGGTGTTGCTCTTCAATTTTGGAGGTAACAAACTTAATCCTCTTATGTTTTATCAGTAGTTTATCTTATTTTGCGATGTAGATGCATGTGTAACTTTATATGTCGGACTTTATTATGATTTTATATGTCATTTTTAGCTCAAAATCACATGATGATTTGCATATATGTTTGGATAAACAAAAGTTAAATTAGTTTATCAAAATCACGCCTCGCTCGTCCTCGCTGGAGCACGCGCCATCCTCGTCCCCGGCGGCTTACGTGATCTTAGAATTAATTTTTTCATGAAATGAAAAACTTAGAAAATAGTTAGAAAATTGTAGAAAATCCGTACTAGTTGAACTTGCGGACCGTGTTCAGCTCGACGAGCATGTTCTCTGCCGAGTGGTAACGGACATCAAGGAGGAGCTTTGATTTTACGAGGGAGAGCGACAACGGTCGTGGAAGACCGTGTTCCCTTCCTCGTAGAATCGGAGCTCTTCCTTGACCAAGTACGGTGCCGTCCGGTGGAGAAATGCTCGCCGAGATGATCACGTAAGCAAGGTCAACTAGTATGGATGGTTATTTATTGAAACATGTTTTTGAGCTATAATTTGATGGATATTTGATAACTTCAGACCTACAAATGTCATATACAAATGTTACTATCCTCGGTAACCTAAACGCCCGCGAGCTCGTCGATATCGAGCAGGTCACTTAGAATTATTTTTTCCATGAAATGAAATACTTAGAAATCATGCATTTTATTTTTTAGAATTAAATTTTCCATGAAATGAAAAACTTAGAAAATAGTTAGAAAATTATAGAAAATCCGTACTAGTTGAACTTGCGGACCGTGTTCATCTCGGCGAGCATGTTCTCTGCCGAGCGGTAACGGACTTCAAGGAGGAGCTTTGATTCTACGAGGGAGAGCGGCAACGGTCGTGGAAGACCATGTTGCCTTCCTCGTAGAATCGGAGCTCTTCCTTGGCCAAGTACGGTGCCGTCCGGTGGAGAAATGCTCGCCGAGATGATCACGTAACCAAGGTCAACTAGTACGGATGGTTATTTATTGAAACATGTTTTTGAGCTATATGATTTCAATGTCATTTTTAGCTCAAAATCATACGATGATTTACAATAGTAAAATCACTTGATAGTTTGGTATTTTACTATTATACATAGTACATATTTCATGGTTTAGTTAGATAAATAAATAATTTTAGTTTTGTTTAAATATATTATTTTAGAAAATGTAAAATTTACACTAGTTTGCAAAAATAAGTATAGAAAGTAGATGACAACTGGTACCAGATCCTTGGCCTCTTGTTCGGTTGTGAAAAGACTGAGGCCAGAACTCTCTCTCATTATCTGCGGTGAGTGTAAGTAGAAGATTGTGATGTAGTACCGAGTCAAGAGACAAGGACCCAACAAGGGTTGTGTTTTCTACAAGTGCCCGGATCGCGATGTGAGTTTCTTACGCATTTGATTATTATGGCTAATTGACCTGCTTTTCTTGAATATTTTTGACTAAATATTTTTTGGCTTTAATTTCAGTGGGAGGGCAATGGATGCGATGGTTGGTATTGGGAGAAAGATTATACTACATACGTGCAGAATGCGGGTGCGCTTGAGGTAGCGGCTGCTGATGATGAGGCAGTGAGCCAGCAGGAGAAGCTTATTGATATTCAACAGAAGAATGATTTGTCTGTTTTAGTTGCGTACGATCACGAAATAATTATGTTACTGAAGTGCATTGTAGTTTTAGTTTGTTTAGTGATAGTTGGGATTGCTTACGTTGTAGCCAGGCTTAGTTAATTAATCAACCATGTGTGTGTCATCTACGTTGTGTAATAAAATACTTAATTATATTTAAGGTTTTCATAATTTGTCGTGTAATGCAGATTATGTCATGCCATTGGATGTACAATGCCGATCGCCGCTCCCAAGACTTTATTGAGGGCGTGCACTATTTCTTAGGTGTGGCCGAGGCAAATAAGCGGAATGGTTTCATGTGTTGTCCATGTGCTATATGTAAGAATTTAAAGGAATATTCAAGCTCAATGAGTCTTCATTCACATTTGCTTAAGTCAGGTTTCATGTCAAACTATATATGTTGGACTAAGCATGGAGAAAGCGGGGTCATGATAGAAGAAGGTGAAGGAGAAGATTTAGACATTGATGACATTATTGCTCAGTATGGTGCCTTTGATGATACTACAATGGGGGAGATGGAGAAGAGGTAGCGGCAGAAGATAATCTCGGTGATGCTCTTGGCGATGCCATTCGTGATGCACAACAAGAATGCAAAAGTGAAAAAGAGAAAGTTAAGTTCGAGCGCATGCTTGAGGATCATAGGAAGTTGCTATACCCGACGACCGAAGAGGGGAAAAAAAACTGGGTACAACACTGGAATTGCTACAGTGGAAGGCAAAGAATGGTGTATCCGACAAGGCATTTAGGAATTTATTGAACCTCATAAAGAAGATGCTTCCGAAGCCAAATGAATTGTCCATCACTACGTACGAAGCAAAAAAGGTTGTCTGCCCTTTGGGATTAAAAATCCAGAAGATACATACATGTCCTAATGACTGCATCCTCTACCATGGCAATGAATACGAGAATTTGGATGAATGCCCGGTATGTAAAGCAGCACAATATAAGATCAGGCGCGATGATCCTGATAACGTCGAGGGTGAACAACGTCCTAGAAAGAAAATCCCTACCAAGGTTATATATTATGCTCCTATAATACCACGCTTAAAATATTTGTTCAGAAATAAAGACCATGCAAAGTTGTTGCGGTGGCATAAAGAAGACCATAAGGTAGACAATATGCTGAGACACCCAGCTGATGGGTCCCAGTAGAGAGCGATAGACAGGGAATTTCTAGAGTTTACAAATGAGGCTAGAAACTTAAGGTTCACCTTAAGTATAGATGGTATAAATTATTTTGGGGAGCAGAGCACTAGTCATAGCACTTGGCCAGTTACTCTATGTATCTATAACCTTCCTCCATGGTTATGCATGAAGCAGAAGTTCATTATGATGCCGATCCTCATCCAATCATCGGAAGAAGCCTCATAACCGAACCAGGGAAGATGTACTCGCAATGGTCAAGGATGTGAAAGTAGTATTTGGAAAGGGATAAGGCGGCGAATCTATTTCCAAAGATGCTAAGGGACACGCACCCATGTGGAAGAAGTCCATCTTTTGGGAGCTACCCTATTGGCAAGTCCTAGAGGTCCGCAACACAATCGACATGATGCACCTGATAAAGAATCTTTGTGTGAACCTATTAGGATTCATGGGTGTGTACGGGAAGCCAAAGGATTCACTTGAAGCACGTCAGGACTTGCAGGGCATGAAAGAACGAGACAACCTTCATCCAGAGAAGATAGATGACGGATGTCATTACTTAAGTCCTGCTAGCTACACGATTAGCAAAGAAGAGAGGGACAGCATATTCGAATGTCTAAGCAGCATCAAGGTCTCATCGGGATTCTCCTCCAACATAAAGGGTATAATAAATGTGCCAGAGAAGAAATTTCTAAACTTAAAGTCCCATGACTGCCACGTGCTTATGACGCAATTGCTTCCAGTTGCTTTAAGAGGAATTCTACCTCCACATGTACGTCTAGCCACCGTGAAACTATGTGCATTCCTCAATGTAATTTCTCAGAAGGCAATCAATCCCGTGGAACTAGCTACTCTACAGAATAATGTGGTTCAATGTCTTGTCAGCTTTGAGTTGGTGTTCCCTCCATCCTTCTTTAATATCATGACACATCTCCTAGTTCATTTGGTGAAGGAGATTAGTATTCTTAGACCTGTGTTCTTACATAACATGTTCCCCTTCAAGAGGTTTATGGAAGTCTTGAAGAAATATGTGAAAGTCCGTTCTAAGCCTGAAGGAAGCATCACCCAGGGCTATGGAACAGAGGAGGTCATTGAGTTCTGTGTTGACTTTATTCCTGACCTTGCCCTGATTGGCGTTCCCGAATCACGACACGAGGGGAGACTCAGTGGTAAAGGAACTTTAGGGAAGAAAACATATATTGGTATGGAAGACGATCATTTCAATAAAGCACACTACACAGTTCTTCAGAACTTGTCATTGGTGCATCCGTATATCAAGATACATAAGAAGTTCTTACGATCCAAGTTTCCAGGGAATACTGAAGCTTGGATTAGGCGTCAGCACATGGAAAGTTTCAGTGGTTGGTTGCGAAAAGAATGTCAAGGCGATGACAATATTGATGAGCAACTGTATTTGTTGGCTAGGCAACCATCATGGCATATCCTCATGTACCAAGGGTACGAGATAAATGGGAATACATTTTACATAGTTGCCCAAGATAAAAGGAGCACCAATCAAAATAGTGGTGTTCACATAGATGGCACAAATCCAAATGAGAATATACAAACATATTATGGCCGCATAGAAGATATATGGAAACTAGACTACGCACCTAATTTTAAAGTCCCTTTGTTCCGGTGCTAATGGGTGAAGCTGACCGGAGGAGGGGTAACAGTCGACAAAGAGTATGGAATGACAACAGTGGACCTCAATAATATTGGGTACAAAGACGAACCATTCGTCCTTGCTGCCGATGTGAGTCAGATGTTCTATGTGAAAGACATGTCTACAAAATCAAAGAGAGAAAAAAACGAAGACATCAACTCAATGATCAATGAGCCAAAGCGCCACATAGTTCTTTCTGGGAAAATAAATATAGTGGGAATTGAAGACAAGTCAGACATGTCAGAAAATTATGAAAGAAATGTCTAAATTCCACCCTTCATAGTGAAGAAAGATCCCAGCATCATATTAAATGATGAAGACACTCCATGGTTATGACAAGATCATAACCAAGGGTCATATGTTAAGAAAAAATTCACTGTTGTGCCCGCATGATACAACGATGCACTGTTGTGACATAGTTTTAGAAAGTCTATATGAGATTCAAGAATTTATGACTAGTGTTTGATAAACTTTCTCAAATGAGAAAATGAGCTATGTAACAATTGTAGATCTTGCTGAGATGATCAAACTTCGTATTCAGATATTTTTCATCTGAGGTCATTTAGTGTCTTATTTGAGCAAGTTTGATCAAGTCAAATTTGGTCAAATGAAAAAACAACACTTTGACTCTAGTATTATGAACTCTAAATGACTTCAAATTGAAACATTTTGAATACCAAGTTTGTTAAAAGCATCAAGATCTACAATTGTTGCTTTGGTCAACTTTCCATTTGAGATAGTTTGGACGGTTCAAATTTGTGATTTTTAAATTTCGACGCCTACAAACTAGTTTTCGGAACCCTAGGTTGTCTCCAATTGAAAAGTTTTGAATACCAAGTTTGTTCAGCTCTTCAAGATCTACAATCCTTATATAGGCCATTTTTTCATTTGAGAAAGTTTGAACAAAATATAGTTCAAATTTCACAAGTGTGTGGCATAGTTTTAAAAGTCTATGAGATTCAAGAATTTATGACTAGTGTTTGATAAAACTTTCTCAAATGGGAAAATGAGTTATGTAACAATTGTAGATCTTGCTGAGATGATCAAACTTGGTATACGGAGATTTTTCATCTGAGGTCATTTAGTGTCTCATTTGAGCAAGTTTGACCAAGTCAAATTTGGTCAAATGAAAAAACAACACTTTGACTCTAGTATTATGAACTCTAAATGACTTCAAATTGAACAGTTTTGAATACCAAGTTTGTTACAATCATCAAGATCTACAATTGTTGTTTTGGTCAACTTTCCATTTGAGATAGTTTGGATGGTTCAAATTTGTGATTTTTAAATTTCGACGCCTACAAACTAGTTTTCGAAACCATAGATTAACTCCAATTGAAAAGTTTTGAATACCAAGTTTGTTCAGATCTTCAAGATCTACAATACTTATATAGGACATTTTTTTATTTGAGAAAGTTTAAATAAAATGTAGTTCAAATTTCACAAGTGTGTGACATAGTTTTAGAAAGTCTATGAGATTTAAGAATTTGTGACTAGTGTTTGATAAAACTTTCTCAAATAGGAAAATAAGCTATGTAACAATTGTAGATCTTGCCGAGATGATCAAACTTGATATTCGGAGATTTTTCATCTGAGGTCATTTAGTGTCTCATTTGAGCAAGTTTGACCAAGTCAAATTTGGTCAAATGAAAAAACAACACTTTGACTCTAGTATTATGAACTCTAAATGACTTTAAATTGAAAAGTTTTAAATACCAAGTTTGTTACAATCATCAAGATCTACGATTGTTGTTTTGGTCAACTTTTCATTTGAGATAGTTTGGATGGTTCAAATTTGTGATTTTTAAATTTTGACGCCTACAAACTAGTTTTCGGAACCCTAGATTGACTCCAATTGAAACGTTTTGAATACCAAGTTTATTCAGATCTTCAAGATCTACAATCCTTATGTAGGACATTTTTTTATTCGAGAAAGTATGAACAAAATATAGTTCAAATTTCACAAGTGTGTGACATAGTTTTAGAAAGTTTATGAGATTCAAGAATTTGTGACTAGTGTTCGATAAAACTTTCTCAAATAAGAAAATAAGCTATGTAACAATTGTAGATCTTGCCGAGATGATCAAACTTGGTATTCGGAGATTTTTCATCTGAGGTCATTTAGTGTCTCATTTGAGCAAGTTTGACCAAGTCAAATTTGGTTAAATGAAAAAATAATACTTTGACTATAGTATTATGAACTCTAAATGACTTCAAATTGAAAAGTTTTGAATACTAAGTTTGTTGCAATCATCAAGATCTACAATTGTTGTTTTGGTCAACTTTCCATTTGAGATAGTTTGTATGGTTCAAATTTGTGATTTTTAAATTTCGACGCCTACAAACTAGTTTTCGAAACCCTAGATTGTCTCCAATTGAAAAGTTTTGAATATTAAGTTTGTTCAGCTCTTCAAGATCTACAATCCTTATATAGGTCATTTTTTCATTTGAGAAAGTTTGAACAAAATATAGTTTAAATTTCATAAGTGTGTGATATAGTTTTAGAAAGTCTATATGAGATTCAAGAATTTATGACTAGTGTTTGATAAAACTTTCTCAAATGGGAAAATAAGCTATGTAACAATTGTAGATCTTGCTGAGATGATCAAACTTGGTATTCAGAGATTTTTCATCTGAGGTCAGTTAGTGTCTTATTTGAGCAAGTTTGACCAAGTCAAATTTGGTCAAATGAAAAAACAACACTTTGACTCTAGTATTATTAACTCTAAATGACTTCAAATTGAAAAGTTTTGAATACCAAGTTTGTTAAAATCATCAAGATCTACAATTGTTGATTTGGTCAACTTTCCATTTGAGATAGTTTAAACGGTTCAAATTTGTAATTTTTAAATTTCGATGCCTACAAACTAGTTTTCGGAACCCTAGATTGTCTCAAATTAAAAAGTTTTGAATACCAAGTTTGTTCAGCTCATCAAGATCTACAATCCTTTTTAGGCCATTTTTTATTTGAGAAAGTTTGAATAAAATGTAGTTCAAATTTCACAAGTGTGTGACATAGTTTTAGAAAGTCTATATGAGATTCAAAAATTTGTGACTAGTGTTTGATAAAACTTTCTCAAATGGGAAAATGAGCTATATAACAATTGTAGATCTTGCTGAGATGATCAAACTTGGTATTTAGAGATTTTTCATCTGAGGTTATTTAGTGTCTCATTTGAGCAGCTCATCAAGATCTACAATCCTTAATGAAAACGCTTTGGTGGGCTGCAAAAATTTTAGGCCTTCAGTGCCGGCCCAGGCCAGGAATCGAGACTAAAGGGTGGGCGGAATTGCCCGCCCAAAAATACCTTTAGTCCTGGCTGGTAACACCAACCAGGACTAAAGATCCTTTAGTCCCAGCTGGTAAGCCGAGCCAGGACTAAAGGGTTGGACCTTTAGTCCCGGTTCGGCTTACCAGCCGGGACTAAAGGATCTTTAGTCCCGGTTGGTGTTATCAGCCGGGACTAAAGGGTCGCAGCCTATATATATCGAACGGTTCCTCTATCCATCTTCTACTTTTCGATCTACAACGTCGATCTCGTCGTCTCTGCTGCGCCCGCGCTGCCATCGTCGTCTACCTCTGCCCGGCCTCATCATCGAGCCCCGCCCGGCCACCATCGAGTCTCCACCGTACGTCGTCCTCGCGTGGCTCTGCTCGGCCCCGTGGCCGGCCAGCACGCCCAGCCGCCATGTCCATCCATAGCCTGTTGCTAGCTATATAGCGCGCTTGGCCATATTTTTTAGATAGCTTTTTTAGATAGTTTTTAGGTAGTGTTTGATATATATGTTAGATTAAAATGTATTAAAATTTAATTAGTAGTTTATTCTTAGTTTTTAGATAGTTTTTGATATATGTTAATTAGATTTAAATATATTAAAATTTAATTAGTACTTTATTTAGATAGTTTTTTATTATAGTTTTTGATATATTTAGTAATTATTATTCTATCTCTCTCTATATGTGTTAGATTTAATTTTGATTTAGTAATTCTATCTATGTATATATGTTAGGTTTAATTAGATTTAGTAATTAATTCTATCTAGAGATTCTATATGTATACATATATATGTACTTAATTATTTCTATGTGTATATATACATGTACTTAATTATTTCCATGTGTTGAGAGAGAGAAAATTGTATCTAGAGAGACATTCTATGTGTTATCACATGCATATCTAGAGATATATACATATGCACTTATTCTATGTGTTGAGAGAGAGAGAGAGAAAATTGTATCATTCTATGTGTATATATACATGTACTTATTTCCATGTTTTTGGATCAAAAGTGTTTTTTATTCGATTCCAAAGCCTATACCTTATTATTGTTTATCCTTATGAAATATTATGTGTTATTATATTTAATTGGATTTAGCAATTCTATATGTGTTATCACATGTACTTATGTTATGTGCCATAGTAATTCTATCTATGTACGTGTTATCTTGAAGATACAAATGGCTGCTCTGGATGATAACTTGAATGATGACATAATGGCGAATATTATCAACGCCGGCACCAATGTGGATGTAGATGACACGAGTCAGTACTTTGCTAATTATGAGGATATCCTAAATATGCCGGTGGTTGAAGATCAACAAATTGTCGCGCAAGAAAATACTGGCGAGGTATATTTAATTATCTATCATCTCTTATAGATGCATGCGTATGTATATTTGTTGGTAATCGTTATGTTTCTACTCATGTAGCCGTTCTCTGGAACTACATCAACCACCGGCAAGAGTAGGAAAGTTTGAGGGCCAAAAAAGCCATTAGAGGGCCGTTTCATAATATCATAATTCGACACCGACACCGGTAAACCATTGGGACCACATGCTCAGACATATGTCAATCAATGTGGGTTCATTGTAAGGGATATGATCCTAGTTAGTGCTCGTGAATAGAAGCAGAAGATATCCGCTCCTAATGTTAGTTTTGTATCTGATCGTGACAAGAACCTAGCTTGGAGAGATATCACTCAGCATTTCACATTACAAGCAGATGATGCTTTGAAGGAGCTAGTGAGGGATTGGACAATGAAGAAGATGGCAACATTGTTCCAGAGTTGGAAGAAGACATTGTATAAAAAGTTTATCTTGAAGAATGAAACGTCGAATTTCAATGCTAAGGCGTTTGTCAAGTTGGAGTCCCATTGGGATGACTTCGTACAATACAAGACATCTCAAGAGAGTGAGGAACGTGTGATAAGGAATCAACAGAATACCCGACAGAAGCAATACCATCATCGCATGGGATCAGGTGGTTATAGGAGTGCTATTCCTAAGTGGCAGAACCTAGAAGCAGAGATTACTGCCAAGGGAATCATACCTGAAACAATAGAGAAGAACTGGCCACAATGCGGGAAGAATTGGTTCTACGCTCATGGGAGAAGCCTAGACCCAGACACTGGCAAGCTAATTTTCAGCCAAAAAATTGAGAGAGCAACACAGAGACTAGCTCGTGCTAGGGAAGAAGCTGATAGTGGTGTTTTCAAGCCCAACCGAGAAAAGGATGAATTGACATATGCCCTAGAGAATCCCGAACACGGTGGTCGAACAAGAGGCTATGGGGCGGTTCTGTGGCTACAAGCATTCCCAGCAGATAGGGATACCTACAGAAGCCGCCAGAGAAAGAAGGATGAGGAGGTAGACCGAATCTGTATATTGGAGCAATTTGTTAATGAGTCACGATAAGCATTGCTTGAATCACGTGAACGAGAAAAATCTCTTGAGGCAAGAATGCAGGAGGAGATCAAGAGGCAAGTGCAGCCAGCAATGAGTCAAATGCAATTGCAATCAACGCCGGGAGTCACCATTAGCCCCGTTGGTCAGATGAAAAGCAGTTGTGCTTCCACGGAGCTGCTAGTTATTCAAGGTGACGCTGGGTTGCGCTTCCCTGTTGATGACATTACCGAGCCTCTAACAACATGTGAGCTGCACATTCTAGATGGTAATAATGCATCAATCATGGTGGCTATCGGGGTTGTATCTCCAATAGACCAAACGAAGACACCAAGAATCCATGGGTCAGTTATTCAACCTGGATATGCTAGCGTCTCGGTCGATAGAGTGCTCAAAGGTTACAGCAATGTTCCTCTTGACATTGAAGGCGGTGATGGGGAGAAGACACTAGGAGAAACAGAGAAGACATTTATTCAATGGCGCAAACGCTTCATCATCATTCCTGGGGCGCCACCGCTTCCTCTACCTCACCCTAGGTACGAATGAAAGTGAATGAAATATTATTTTTTCCATTAATCTTATATTGGCTTTAAAAATAATTGACCCACAACTTATTTTTGTAGCAGGGTCTTCCCTCAGCCTAGCCCAATCATTCATTCCCCATCTCATCACAGCATCGCGGGGGGCAAGACGACTTCATCCCCGCGGTGATCTCCAACTCCTACACCAGCCCCATCGCCTCCACAACGATTTCCAACTCCTACACCAGCCCCATCGCCTCCACAACAATCTCAACGCCTCCACGCCGGACTCCAACACCGGCCTCATCGCCTCCACGCTGGTCTCCAACACCGCCCCCACCCCCTCCACAGCGACAGCACTACAAAGACGTCTAAGGTCTCGGCGGCAAAGAAGACCCCAAAAAAAGAGTTATTTCTCAAGAAATACTTCCTAAAAAGACTGATGAGCAAATAGCAGCTGAAGAAGACAAAAAAGTGAAAGATTTTTTTATAGATATCCAAAAGCAGAGACAAGCGAAGCTTAAGGAGAAGTCATACTTTTACATACCACGAGATCAGCTGAGGCAGAAGGTCGAAGCTCACAAGAAAAAGATGCTTGAAGTTCGTAAGCCTCCGCCACTATCAGACTATGACCGCTCCCTCGTGAAGTCACATGATGCACATAAGAAAAGGAAAAGAGCATCAGGGAAGGATGTCCCACAGCTCGGACAACAGAAGCAACCTAATGCAAAATCTTGTTGTTGCTAATGAATATGGTTCCAACATAGAAGTCTATCGACCAGACAACTCTGGAGAAGTGTCGGTTCAAGACCTTAATGCTTTTTTTGAACAAACTGGTTTAACCTTGGATCAAGTGATGGGCAAAGCTCCTAATCCTAGAACCTGGAAGTTGATACCTGGAAGACTTATAAATTTGGCAAAAGTCTGTACAACCCTGCGGCTCTGAATGAATTGGGTACGCAAATATACTTGCTCAACAAGTGGTATATGCAGGCGTGTGGCAGGGGTGAGCAGTGGATCTTTGTCAGATTTAGAGACCATCATTACTTCCGTGGCGATGACATCTTACATATTAGTTTTGAAGAATTGCATCAACTATACTACTTGGACGCTCTGGACAAATCAATCATTAGCTCCTTTTGTTTGTAAGTGATTCTTACTTTTATTTAATAAACTCACTTCCATTTGTACGTGTATATAATTATCATCACATGTAACTTATATTTATATACAGATTCCAGATGTCAGAGCTCCAAAGAATACAAGATACCAGTGTTGGCTTCATTGATCCTTATATCGTATTCAAAACCGATATTATTGTCAAGGAGCACTGGGTATCTGAAGCACAGACGAATATCATGAAGTTCTTCGTGAAGCAGCACGACAAGACAATAATACTTTTCCGTACAACTTTGAGTAAGTGTTAATAATAATGTAGTCTACACATTTTATGTAATATCAATACAACTTATATGCATGTACGTGTGTGTATAAACCAATGCAGGTTTCACTGGATACTCATTGTCATTGAGTTAAACTCAAGTCAGTTAGTAATCTTGGACTCATTGAGAAAAGAGCGAGCACTATACCAAGATATGATAGACATTATCCAGAGGTAATTTCGATCTCTCGCGCACAACTATTATTGAATAGACTTTGCCATAATTTATTAACGATCGTACATTATTGGTCGCACAGGGTTTAGAAAGAGTTTATTCGGCAACACCGCAAGGATTGCAAGGACACCACTTAATGTAGTTGAAATACCAGTAAGTTGTACTATATATACTTTCCCCACGTGTTTAATTACTATATCAGTACTTCAATTTACGTGTGAGATGATGAGAATAATCTTCTTCTCGTACAGTGGTGTTTGCGGCAGGAACCAGGTAATAACTTGTGTGGATACTACGTTTGTGAATTTATCACTGCATACATAAGAAGAACTCCTGAAGATGTCCTCAGAGTACATATATATCAATTTTTATTTATTTTTAAATGAATATAATATATATATGTATTAATACTTTTCCTTTTATTTCAAATGCAAGACTGAATGGTTGAAATGAAGGGTCATGCAAAAAGACCATCTGAAAGCAGTTCAAGAGTCAATAGCAGGATATCTTCTAGAAAAAGTGCTAAATCCCAACGGCGAGTTCTACTTTGATCCTAAGGAACTAATGATGTAAATTAAATGTTTATTGATATCGTTATTTTCGAGAACAAGATTATGAAAGTGTTGTATATATACATATATATCTATAATATATATAGTTTCATACTTTATTCGAATATAATAATGCTCGAGATGATAATTAGATGTAATTATATGCGTGCGTGTATTTATATTAGCAACGTAGAATACGTACATAAAAACATATTATATATTAAACAAATATGTGTAACTGAACTGAAAACAAATTAAACAAAAAAAGAAAAAAGAAAAGGAACCTTTAGTCCCGGTTGAGGTTACCAACTAAAGGGTGCGGCCATGTTTGCTCGGCTGGAGGGCCTTTAGTCTCGGTTGGTAACACCAACCAGGACTAAAGGTCCCTCTTTAGTCCCGACTCGATAACCCGGGACTGAATGTTCCACCTTTAGTCCCGGGATCGATGTCCCGGCGCGGTAACCAGGACTAAAGGCCGTTATCACCCGGGACAACAAGTCCATTCTGTAGTAGTGTAAGTTATTCCGTAGCCACCTCCATTTACGATAATTTCATATGCTAATTTACGATAATAGTTGGGTTACTGTAACACATGGAGATATTTACCATAATGTTACAGTAAACCACTTAGTATGTAGTTACCATAATATCGTAAATTAACATAGTAATTATTGTAACTCAAAGTGGCTACAGAATAAGTTATTTTGTAGCCAACTATAGAGTAGTAGTTATATATATATATATATATATATATATATATATATATATATATATATATATATATATATATATATATATATATATATATATAGAACTACTATCCTGTAGCTGGCTACAGAATAACTTATTCTGTAGCCACTTTGAGTTACGATAATTACTATGTTATTTTACGAGATTATAGTAACTCCTTACTAAGTGGTTTAATATAACGTTATGGTAAATATCCCCATGTGTTATAGTAACCCAACTATCGTAAATATGTATTTATATTATGGTAAATTAGTATATAAAATTATAGTAAATGGAGGTGGCTACAGAATAACTTATTCTATAGCTGGCTACTGAATAGCCTTTCCCTATATATATATATATAGGGAGAGGCTATTCAGTAGCCAGCTATAGAATAAGTTATTCTGTAGCCACCTCCATTTACCATAATTTTATATACTAATTTACGATAATGTCAATATATATTTACTATAGTTGGGTTACTATAACACATAGGGATATTTACCATAACGTTATAGTAAACCACTTAGTAAGGAGTTGCTATAATCTCATAAATTAACATAGTAATTATAGTAACTCAAGGTGGCTACAGAATAAGTTATTTTGTAGCCAGCTATAGAATAGTTGTTCTATATATATATATATATATATATATATATATATATATATATATATATATATATATATATATATATATATATATATATATATATATATATATAAGCCAAGAATCAAGTGGGATCAGCCGATCAGCACACTTACGAAGAGGGCTCTGATCTGTCGGGCCATCACAGGGTTGGTGACGATGGGTTTTGGCACCTCCTCTGCCGCCACAGTCGTCGCCATCTTCGCCTTGGCGCTGTTGCCCCTCCTCGTTGCGCTCATCGGAAACTCGCAACCTCAATCTAAATCGCGCAAACCGCAACCTGATAAACCCAAATTAAAGTTCCCCTCGACTCGTCGATCGATCAAAAACTGAAAAGGACGTTTGCTGCGTTCGCAATATATATGTCTGTGAGATGCCTACGGCAGCGAAGAAAGGACGGACTCAGGAGCAGGGGCGGATCCAAAGGGGGGGCTGGGGGGGCTCCAGCCCCCCTAATGGCTTGATTTCACCACTAATCACTGTAGCAAAAGCTTGATTTCACCATTAAATCTTCATGCAAATCAAAATCTCCATTGTTTTAGCCCCCCCTTATCCCGCATCGTGCATCCGCCACTGCTCAGGAGAGTTCGGCTGCAAGACTTTGTACGATACCCGCGACTCGGGCTCGGTTCCGTACTGAACTCAAAGGGGCTACGCCTATGTGCCTACGCTAGCGTCCCTAGCGAGGACCACATGGAGCTGCTTCCGGGCGCCGAGCGAGGGCGACGGGACGAGCGAGCTGGGCTGATTGGGCCTATTGAGCGCCCCCATGTGCGGTCTCGCTTCCACGGTTCCGAATTCCACCATCATCTTTAATTTAATTTTTAGGAGAGATGTCATGGCATATGATCAATTATTAACAAAAAATAATCTATTCTAAAATAAAACAAAAAATAATATTTATCAATTTAATTAGAATGTCATTTTCTATATAATTGCTCGGTCGCATAAATTAAGAATACAAAGTCCGCCATAGGTGAAATTTTACAACCACTCGGACACGTGCCGAGCCAGCCAGGTCCATCGTCGTCGAGACAAAATTTTTGAAACTAAAAAAGATAATCTGTACATAGATAAAAAAAATCTTTTTAAGATGTACATTGGATCAGCCGAAATAGTTAGAGGAAGTAAATTAAATCAAATGTTAGTTTAAGAAGTTAACTAGACATAGGCTAAATTCAAGGGGAGCAATTTGAAAATTGTTCATACCATATTCTTATTTGAAAACACCATATATTATCTGACTATATCCGTGAGTATTATACACATGAAGAAACTATTTAAAAGTTATCTCTATGACAAAGATTAATGATATAAAATTTAGTAATATTTAAAAATGGATATTAAGTTTAATCAAATATTTTGAAACAAGGTTTAATCAAATATTGTCTTGATTTAGTTTGAATCTTATATATTTTTTGTTATAAATTATATTTCAATGCATTATTTATTTTGTTGCCGCTAATAATATTTTTACATGTTTTAGTTTATTAATTTCTTTATAGATGTATTTATATGTGCTTCAAATATTTATTTATTTATTTATATGTTTTCATTTCTAATAGATTTAACAATTAAAATATTTAGTTGATGAATACTAAGTACTACAGGTGTTATATACTCTTATTTTAATCTTTGCTTGTACAATAATATTGTTCTTCCAAAACTAATGATAAAATGAAAGATACTTAATATTAACTAAATTGAATAGATATATGGTGTGAATTCGAATCTAACATATTGTTTCTACTCGTATTCGAGAATATTCAAAATTGTATTTGTATCTAGCAAAAATCGATATCTGAAATCTATTTGTACCCGTTCTATTTCCACCTCTAATGGCTTAGCGGCAACACCTAGGCATCTCGCCCGGCCAAGAGCATGGACCAACACTTCGCATGTAGTGTTATAGGTGAAGGCATGGATCACGTTGATGCTGGTGACGTTGGGGAGTTTGTTACGCTTATGGGAGAAACACTGGATGTACTATCGGAGGGTTTTCTTGGGCTTTTGCTTGCAGTTGTGGTGGTCCCGCGAGTTCCGAGGGTGGGCAAAGGTGGCCTAGAAGCGTCACACAAATGGTAGGGATGGTAGTGGGGTAGTTTTGGGTCAGATCTTCACGGATTTCAGGTTCAGCGAGTTTGGGTTCGGGTTCGATTCCCTCCCTCCACTCCCGTCCCCCCGCCGTTTTTTGTCCGGGGACCCAAAACTTATTAGGTTCGATTTGGGTTTTTGATTTTCACCCA
Organism: Miscanthus floridulus; assembly: GCF_019320115.1. Classification (NCBI taxonomy): domain Eukaryota; kingdom Viridiplantae; phylum Streptophyta; class Magnoliopsida; order Poales; family Poaceae; genus Miscanthus; species Miscanthus floridulus. The sequence goes on from NC_089590.1 coordinate 47,893,050, forward strand.
CAAATGCCCAATGAAGGTCTAAAATATATCAGTTTGAATAAAAACTCATGTATTTTATTAATAAAATGTTTATGTAAGCTATTAAGTTTGTTCTAAGTTAAGTCATGAAATTATGTGTTGTTTATTGCCTCTTGTTTATACATGTGAATGTGTAATATATATCATTTATGTGTAGCTAGAAATTCCTTATTGTGTTTTATTGCCATATTGTGATGGGTTTCAAGTTTCAGGGAACCAATCGGGTTTCGGGGATCCACCGGGTTTGGTTCCAGGTTAATCACCTGAACCCGTGTTGAGGGCGATTCTGAGTTTTGAGTTTGGGTCCGTGGAGACTCCATCCGACCCAAATCTACCCCCTTCCATCGCTAACGAAGAGCACATGCAGGTCAGCCTTGTTGCCAATGTAGCCGGCGTCATGCTTCTTGAGGCATGCCCTGGCGGAGCTTGATAAGAGCAGGGGGATATACTGGACTATGAAGTCATCATGCGCCCCTCCGACCCTCGTTGTGAGCTTGTAGTCTCTAGTGGTTGGCGTTCATCTTGCCGTCCTACTTGCCGACATGGCTCAGTGGATGGAACCTCTTGGGGGTAACGAGCCGTTCGGATTTATGGTCTGAACGCCTGAGGACCAAAGCAACCGTCGTCCGAGCTCTTGTCCCTTTGGTCGGGCCGCTGGTCGTTCAACGATCGTCAAGTCCATCAGGCTGAGGGGACCTCTCTCGTGGTGATGGGATGGAGGCCTCGCTCGAGTGCATCACCTTGCCTCAATTGCTCTTTGACCCGATTGTGGATGGGCGACCGATGTTGGCTGGGCTGGCCTCGCCGCTCGTGCCGGGGTTTCACATCACCCTGAGCACTTAAACGGTCGGAGTTGCCGGTGGAGGTCGAGCTATTGTGGTTGTAAAAGCTCTAGTTTGGTTTTGGTGAATTGATGAAACCCTAAGTACTAACCTAGTTTATCAAAGTGATCATAAGATAGGTAGCACATTCCAAGTGGTGAAGCAAATGAAGATCATGATATGATGATGGTGATGGCATGGTGATGATCAAGTGCTTGGACTTGAAAAGAAGAAAAAGAAAAATAAAAGGCTCAAGGCAAAGGTATAAGTGGTAGGAGCCATTTTGTTTTGGTGATCAAGACACTTAACGAGTGTGATCACATTTAGGATCGATAGCTGTACTATTAAGAGGGGTGAAACTCGTATCGAAATACGGTTATCAAAGTGCCACTAGATGCTCTAACTCATTGTATAAGCATTTATGATCTAGTGGAGTGCTAACACCCTTGAAAATGTTTGTGAAAATATGCTAACACACATGCACAAAGGTGATACATATTGTGTTTAGCACTTGGGAGTGAGGGTTCGAAGCTTCACCGACGGTGCCATCGGCGCCCTGTACAGAAAAGACAGGGTTTCACAGAGTGCACCGGACGTTGGGTCTGCGTACGGCCAGTGGCGCGCAGTGAAGGTCGTCCTCGGTTTCTTGACCGGACGCAGGCAATCGAACTCTAGCTAACACTGTTCAGCGTCCGGTCGTGTTGATGTGGCGTCGCACAGATAAGATGGCGTGTGACCGGACGCGTCCGGTCGCGACTGAAACCTTACTGGAAATGACCGGACGCTGGGGTCCTACGTCCGGTCACTTTGAGCAGCGCGTCCGGTCACTACTTAAATGTACTGATGACCGTTGAGATCGAGCGATCAGCGTTTGAAGCAGGGGCCACGTGGCGTGCATCGCGCGACCGGACGCTGGGGTCCTGCGTCCGGTCGTCCTAAATTTTCAGTGAACAGAGAGCCAACGACTCTATTCGTGGAGGCTCTCTATTTAAGCCCCATGGCTGGCTCGAGCTCACTCTCTTGGCCATTTATATTGACATAGCAACCTTGTGAGCCTAGCCAAAGCCCTCCCACTCATCTCCATCATTGATTCAACATCTTTGTAAGATTGGGAGAGAATCCAAGTGTATTGCTTGAGTGATTGCATCTAGAGGCACTTGGTGTTCGTGTTTCGCTGCCGGATTCGCTTATTGCTCTTGGTGGTTGCCACCACCTAGATGGCTTGGTGCAGCGGCGAAGGATTGGCACGAGTTGGTGATTGTTCGTGGCCATCTCCGGTGATCGTGAGGGGACTTGTACCTTTCCCGGCGGAGCGTCGAAAGGTAACCCTAGTGGATTGCTCGTGTCATTGAGTGACCTCACTTGTGGGTAGGTTCTTACGGTGTCCAATTGTGTGGACAAGGTTCGTACAACACCTCTTAGCCGTCGAACCACCAAGTGTTGGTCGACACAACGGGGACGTAGCATGTTGGCAAGCACATGAACCTCGGGAGAAAATTGGTTGTCTCTTGCCCTTTGGTATTCTCCCGGTGATTGAGTTAGTAATCATCGTGTGATTGGTTTACTTCTCTACGCGGCGGTATAATCACCTTACTTTCTCATTTACATACCCGCAAAATAGTTATAGTAAACTTTTTAGTGTAGCTAGAATTGAGAGCTTGCTTTGTAGCTTAAGTTCATCTAGTGGAGCTTTTTAGTGTAGAAAGTGTGAGAGCTCTTAGTTAGTAGTGACTTAGCAAATTGTGTGTATAGTGATCGTAGTAACTAGAATTATTGGATATGTGACTTGCAACCCTTGTAGAGCTAGAGCAAGTTTGCATTTCGCTATTTATCATACTAATCAAATTGCTCTAGTTGGTTTGTAGATTTTTAGATAGGCTATTTACTTCCTCTCTAGCTATATTAGAACCTTTCAGGTTGCTGTTCCCGTGTATGGTGTGGGCGACAGAGTCCTTAGCACCAAGAGAGGGTCGTCTCATTGGGCAGGCCGCGAGTTCGCGGCACCTGCGCCAAGAGAGGGAACTCTCTGCCTGCTGCGGAGGGCAAAGCCGAGGATGCAGTATTGCCTCTTGGAGCTTCTTGTTGATCGTCGGATCCGGTGGCTCTCGAATGTCACCCAGATAGCACACGGCTGCAACCATGTTATGTGTCTAAGTTTATAGTGAATACTGAACAGTATCAACATTTATGTCGCCACCAACTAGGCCTCCTACAAAAATATCTTTTATAAATATTTTAGTGGTACTTATTTTGTAATATAAATAGTAGCCCTTTTTTTATATAATTTTGATCAAACTTGAAACATTTGACTCATCGAAAAGTGAAAACAGTATTCGTTTGTGGACAGAGGGATCGGGTACTACGTATCTAGATATAGGATATAGCAAACGTTACGTGTCTAAAAAGACCAAAATATCTCATAATGATTTGGAATGGAGGGAGTACAATTTAACCAGAGACTTTTTTTTTTAAAAAAAAACTGTGTTTCGACAGGGCCTAAAATTATTTCTCTCAAGGACTATAAGCAAACCCCCTAAAATCCCAAATATTTCTTGCAAAAGTATATCTGGTGTGGAAGATTTATGTCCATGGTCCACCATCGTACACGCTGTACAGACAAACCGCGGTAGCAAACGGAGCATCAATCACGTCATATCGATGTGATCATGTGATTCTGACGAGCGCGAGGCTGGTCTGGTCAGTCGGTCACACACACACTTCGGAACAGCGGGCATCGCCGTTCGCCGAAGATGGCAGACGTCCGTCGTACTCGTACCATCTGCTGCCCGGCCGGTCCTCGTCCTTTGCTGCAGCAATGCAGCCTGCCGGAGCGAGCACGCACGGAATCACCGGAGGGCGCAGGCGTTATCGCAGCAGCGGCACGAGCTCGCTTGCACCCGAGAACCAGCTTGTGCGCACCACTGCAGTCTGCAGGCTGACAGGCGCATTTTGCATGTCTGCAGTCTACTCGCACTCGGCCGTGTCAGGGATGTGTGTAGTACTCCGTAGTTGTTTGTACGCCAGGCCGCCAGCTCATCTACGAGATACTGGTACTACTGTATGGTCCTGCCCTGCCTAGTTCTGTTCGAAGTAGCTAAACATGCCTGTAATATGCGTGTCACAGTAGTCTGGAACAAGCATGGTCAAAAGACCGCCTCACACAATTCGTGTACAAGATTTTTTGATCTCCACTATAGTCGACTCGACGTTGCACAATAACAATCAGCAGTAGGGAGCATCGCATCGATCTGATTTTGATGACGGCCGGCGTAGCTGAAGTTGGCATTGCGTTTTTAAAAGTGAGAATGGCATTTATTTTGAAACGGAGGGAGAATACAGCAGATTAATCTTTATTGGTTTGCTCGCTGCAGCTGTTTGGACTGTAACTATTTGTATTTTGCAACCATGGTTGCAGCTGCAGTCTAAAAAAACTGCAGCGAGCAGGACCTGACTAGGGCGGTGGTGGCTAAGCGGGGCGGGTGCGAGCACTTCTAGAGCGGAGGGAGGCCATCGAGCTAGATATTGGTGGCCATGTGCGTGCGCGAGTCAGCATCGAACAGCTCGGCGGGGGCACAATGGCATAGATGGTTCGGCGTGGTTGAGGGCCTCCCTACATCTTCATCGTGTGCTTGCCTTCGGCTGTTGTGCCTTCTCGTAGCAGCGAGAGGCATCAGATGTCGAGTTTTCTCCCTTGGTGCCTTCCGAGGTGGCTGCGATGGTTGTACGCTGGGTGCGATGCTCGTGGACCGACTTGTATTGTGTGTGGCGATGGTGAGGTGGGTGGTGCTAGGTGAAAGCCTGCTTGACCTAACAATGTCAAACGCCCACGGGTGTTGCTCCTTCTTTGTAAGTGTCGTCGAAGTCACCTCCCTCTCGTTACTTGAGTCTCTCATGGGGAAACTTGTCGGGTTTTCCTGGACAAGCGACAGTGACATGAGGCGTCGTTCTCTCCCTAATGTGTCTCCTTGGAGTTCCATTGTACCACTCACTAAGGGGACCATTTAGGCATCCAACTCCTCAAAAGACTAAGAACAAACCTTTCATTCAAAAATTAAAATGGCATGTTGCACTTAATTAGTAGTTACAATGTGTTTTGCGTTGGTTTATTGTTTCTCATGATGAAAAAAGGATGCCTTTCGATCAAGGGTAGAGGGGTAGTATGTTGGGTTGATCTCTGAAAGGTCATGAGACCGTGTCTGAAGTGGGCAGCACCACGAACGCACCTTTGATGGGAGGTGTTAACTGCTCCAAGGTTGTGGCCTCCTGTTGCACTACGTGCCATTAATTAAAACGGACCGCTAGGTCTCTCCGAAATCATCGTTCTGAGGTTTAGCCAAGACCTAATGTTAAAGAGTCCGATCCATATCAATGTGCAGCAGTACTAGAAGGCCACCACCCCTAATGTCCTTCTCTTTATTACTGACGCCGGACCAGGAGTGTGACGCCACCACCAGGACGTAGCGCCGCCACCAGAAGGTAGTCTGGCACGACCGTAGGTCTACGGGATCAACGTTAACTACATCACCCTTCCGCGTCTAGGTGTGCCTCACTCTGGAAGACACGTGTCATCGCTGATAACCTCAAATGGCCAGATCGTCTGCTAATGGTATACCCTAGTCTCAATCCACTTTAGGTGTTCTAATAATGAACTAGTGATCCTGTATTAGTCCCTAAGAATACACACAAGTGCTGCATCAAGCCATTTTTTTTCTTTTAGATTAAGGATGTGTTTGGCAGGGCTTCGGATTCTCATCGAAACGTTTGAGACACAGATTGTCTCAAGAAACATTTCTAATGATGAATTGAAATCACTTTATAAAACCGGTTGGCCGGTAGATCAGATTCCAATTCATAAAAGTCATGTAAATAAAAATATGCTAAAAAGTTCTAAACTTTATGTGGATGAAGAACAACTTAAATACAAACCATTTTAACTTGCTGCACTAAAAAATAACAAAAAAAAAGAAGAAGCAATGAGATGAGAATATGTGCGAAACCCATCTCCAGCCATTTCACGTGCATATGTAGAAACAGGTGAAATATTTCGGTTCCAAGTCACTCGTTGGAAAGATCGTTTAGAAGTGATTCACATGAATGTCATTAGAAACTGAACGTGTCTTCTATCCAAACGTACCCTAAAATAGACCACTAGATTCAGCCGACCGTCGACGTGGTGATGGCCAAAACAAGTTGTACGTGTTCAGGTTTTAGTAGCTCTACACTACAAATCGTGAATTAAAATGGGTCGTCTCGTCTACATATGCCTAGCTCTTGACTACAGTCTATTGGAGTACCACTAAATTTTTAATTATATCTCAAATTCCACTAGAACGGTTGCTAGGCACACAAATTTCAATTTGCGATCGGGCGCGGCGGCACCGCTAAATGTTGGCCAAAAGTGGCCGTGACGTCCGTCCTCAGCCTTACAGCTAGCAGAAGCTGCCGCGGCAGGGTCGCCTTACCGCTGGCACCGCGGCATCGGCATCTCGGCACGGCACGCAGACCCTGCAGGCGATGCCCGATGGAGTGGATCGGATGATGTTGCGTGCGGGGCCGGCGAGGAGCGCCAACCTCTCATGCTGCGCGCGCGCGCGTCCTTCTCGCTCTTGCAGCAAGTCACCCGGAGCAGGGTCCCCACGGAATCACCGCAGATGGCGCAGGAGGGAAGGAGGCAGAAGGCCGGCTCCAGACTCCATGCACAGCTTTGGTTTGCGCGGGGCGCACACGCACTCATCTGCTTTTTTTCCGAGTCCGCGGGCTTCGGCGACGGCGACGGCGAGGGCCGACCTGCCGAGGACGCCCACCTGATCTGATGCGGTACGCGCGACGTGGTCTGGTGCTGTGGGCTCGTACCGGCCGGTTTGCAGACAGCCTGTTCGCTTGTTGGTGCACGCACGCGTACGCGGCAGCGGCACACACCATTGTTGCAGTAGGCCACAACGCCACACCGCACACGCCTAGATGCCTAGCTACTTCTTGCATACTATAGGAGTAGTACTCTTCTGTTGGTGTGACGGCTTCAACAGGAACTAGCAAGAACCCCGCGGCAATTGCCGCGGGCTAGGCAGAGCCAGCTAATATTGTTTTTTTCCTTCTAGAACATATATGCATGGATTATTTGTGGTGTGCATACGTAAGGGTAGCAAAAGATAAATTCTCCCTGTTCGCTTCTGTTAAAATTTAGCTTATGTTGATGCTTATGTTGAAATGTTGTGGGAGAAAAATACCGTTCCATGACCGAAAAATAGCTCACATAAAAGTTGATCCTCTACATAGCAGTACTCCAAAAACATTGAAGCAGGCATCACTAGTGTAGGCAAGAAAACGTTTGAGGCAGCATCTTCCCACCAGGCCGGTCTGTGAGAAGTAGTGGTTCTTCGGCCTGTATTTGGCCTAATGTCGCTGGCCTATGGAACCACTGGTAGTGTGTGCTGTACCAGATTCTGATACCTGCAAAAAAAGGAGGTCTCCCCTAAGATCACAGTTGCTTACACATGTTGCAATGAAGTCTGCAATGGCATTGCATTAGAAGGAAAAAGAGTTACATAATGACGTATTAGGAACTGAAGGACAGTGTGTGATTAGGTTCAATTGGTCTTCTTTTATGTAGGATGATTACTGGTTTAGTTGCAAAACTGACAAAAGGCATTCAAATTGTTATCCATAGCTTTGAAAAAGAAAACTACTATGTGGACCATACTGTTTCATTCCAGTTAGGCAAAAAAGAAGGTCATCATGATCGATTTGAATCATTTGTCAAACCTAGGTAGAGTTGGACAAAAAGAGTCCAATATTTTTCATTGTTGGACCATGAGCTAACCTGAATTGGATTTTGTTTCATTGGAGGAAGCGGGCCTCCCTTTGGTGCACTATTTAGAATAACCAAAGTACAGGATGTACAAAGCAACCTGCAAAGTAAAGTATGCAACGGGGTCAAATCAAAACTGTTGTCTTGCTCATCATCAGGTAAGCCATATAGCAGTGTAATAATCAGGTAACCACAGCATGCTATCGACACATACCATCGTCTACAAACAATTAGCAATTTGAAGGTCGTCATTTCAACCATGAATAAATCATGTAAATATATGCAGAAACAGAAAGAAGCATACAGGATTTGAATGTAGATAGGAGAGGGGCTTAGCGGCAAAGCTGCAAGAAGCTGCATTTGATAGAACATAGGGAAGGGGATGTTATATGAACATGCTGTGAACCTTTGAAGATCATCAACCTGTATTCCCATGTAACAGGAGGCATTCTAATCACAGGCTCCAGAACAGCAGAGATTTTCATCATCTGGACATGCAGCTATCACATGACAATGTGAGCCATTAGAAAAAAAAAGGTTTCGCATGCATATAACACCCAAATCTGGAATTAATTTGGAGTAGAAAGCAGCATACAGGAATGGAATTTCTGAGGTAAATGTGTGCATCAGTACAGCATATTATGTACCTGTGTAGCCGAAATTAGGAAACATAGATCATCTCTGTAAGAGAACACGTGACAGAAGTGCTCAATTGTATTCATCAGATGGAGCTTGTACATATACAGAGAACGAGTGGTCTAGAGGACCAACGGTTTCCTACATGCCAGGAAGACCCGGAAGACTAGGATCATAGACCTGTTCTTCTACACCCCCCCTCAGTTACATCATCGGTGTTAGAAACGCACAAGCTAGACTCAAACTGGTTGAACAATGCACTGGGCAAACCCTTCGTCATGATATCAGCATACTGGTGTGTAGTTGGTACTTGAACAACTCGAAGCTGCCCAAGTGCAACCTTCTCGCGCACGAAGTGCAGATCCAGCTCGACATGCTTTGTACGCCGATGATGAACTGGATTTTCAGAGAGATACACCGCTGAAATGTTGTCACAATAAATTACTGTGGCCTTGTTGATTAGAACGTGCAGCTCTTGCAAAAGGTTCCTGAGCCAGCACCAGTGTGCCACGCCGCGGTATTCGGCTTCGGCGCTTGATCGAGATACCGTGGTCTGTCGTTTGGAAGACCAACGAGTCACCAAGGAACACGCAGTAGCCTGATGTGGATCGTCGGGTGTCGGGGCACCCTGCCCAATCTGCGTCGGAGTAGGCAGTCAGGTGCGTCGTCGGTGATGCCGAGATGCGCAGATCATTGTCGAGTGTTCCACGCAGATACCGGAGAATGCGCTTGACAAGTCCCCAATGCATGTCCTGTGGCGCGTGCATGAACAAGCACGCCTGATTCACAGCATATGCAAGATCAGGACGTGTCAAGGTCAGGTACTGGAGTGCACCTGCAATGCTGCGGTAGAACGTCAGGTCGTTGAAGAGGGCACCCTCCGTCAGGGAGAGCTTTGGCTTGGTGTCGACCGGTGTCGGAGCAGACTTGCAGTTCAGCATCCCAGCGCGTTCAAGAATGTCTTCAGCATAGTGAGCTTGGTTGAGGAAGAAGCCATGTTCGTCGCGCCGAACTTGCACACCGAGGAAGAAACGTATGTCACCAAGATCCTTGATTGCAAATTCTTGGCGAAGCAGCTTGACGATGTGTGCCAAGAAATCACTTGTCGAGGCGGTGAGCGGGATGTCATCGACATAGACAAGCAAATAAGCTGTCTGACCAGCGTGAGTGAAGACGAAGAGCGATGCGTCAGAGCCCGTGGAGATGAAGCCAATGCGCCGGAGGTAGCCACCAAGACACTGAAACCATGCCTTGGGCGCTTGTTTAAGTCCATAGAGGGACTTGACAAGACGACAAACATGGTTCGGGTATCTCTGATCGACGTAGCCTGCAGGTTGATGGCAAAACACTTGTTCGGCAAGGTCGCCGTGCAAGAACGCATTCTTGACGTCAAGTTGATGTACCGGCCACGAACGCGAAGCTGCAAGATGAAGGACTATCCGAATTGTTGCAGGCTTGACGACTGGCGAGGTCTGGTGTGTTGGCCCACTGGATCACCGGCTCAGGTGAGTGAACCACTCAGCCGATCTTGCCGAGCACCCACTAGCCGTGCCGACCACGAGTAGGCTTTGTCCGTGCCACGCACTACGACCAGAGCTAGAAGAAGGGAGAACAGAGCAAGCACGCACAATACAAGACACCAGCGTTGGCCGAAGCCCTGTCTGTGTGATGGTAAATCTGAACTCTCTTTACTGAGTTGCCGTGGTAGTCTATTTATACAACTCTATCTATCTAGTTCCAGTACAGCCCACATGCTGTAATAGTAACTAGATAACATACAAGACTGACTCTGCGCCGGCCACTGCATGGCTACAGTGCTGCAGGTGAGCCGTGCGGCGCCTGCACCTGCAGCGGCTACAGTATCACAGCAGGGGGCCTTTTTGGCACCGCCTTCCCTTACTGTGTTCACACAAGGTAACGGTAGATTAGCTAATATGGTGGAAGTCGATGCCCGCACGCTGGTTGAACCCATGGACCACCCATCGAGCCTTGCGGCGCTCCAGGGTTCCGTCGGGGTTCAATTTGTTGTGATGACGTTCACACCAGCCGCCCGTGGCACAAGTGTCAAGGTGCCATTGGACACGAGGGCATCGTACTCCTCTTGCATCGCCTGCCGCCATGCTGGATCGCGGAGCGCGGCACGGATGGAGCCTGGTGGAGAAGACGGCGTCGTGGTGGTGGTGAGGTTGGCGTACTTCGGGTTGGGGAGGACGATGCCGTGTCGGCCTCGAGTCATCATGGGATGCCGAGGTGGCTCGGCTAGCCCTGCACCAAACATCGTGGCTGCTGTTGTAGAATCCGCCGGAGGTGTGGCAGTTCGTGATGGTGGCTGCACATCAGCATGGTCGTCGATGAGGTGAAGCGGCACCATTGTGGACCCAGAGCTGGTGGCCGCAGCCGTCGTAGACGTGGAAGATGTGGTGCTCGGCTGATGCTCCTGTGGCACACTAATAGTGCTGACCACAGGTTGTGGAGCTGGAGCACCAGCAGCCTGCTGACGACGAGGTGGGGGCAGAATCATCACGTCCTGAAGAGGCTGAGAATGTGCTGGCGACGCAGTGGCTGGCACAGGTAGCTCCTGAGCAAAAGGAAAAACGTTCTCATCGAAATATACATGACGAGAGGTTAGTACACGACGAGACTCAGGGTCGTAGCAGCGATATCCCCGTTGTTCAGCTAGATAACCCAAGAAGATGCACTTGATCGAGCGGGGGGCGAGTTTGTGCGGTGAGGTAGCAGCAGTGTTAGGGTAGCATAGGCAACCAAAAGTGCGTAGGCGGTCATATGTGGGTGGCACGCCGAAGAGGAGCTCATGCGGGGTTTGCTGAGCGCGTAGGCGACATGGTCGGCGGTTGATCAAGTATGTAGCAGTGCTGAGAGCATCCGGCCAAACATGGGGTGGGACAGAAGCATGGAACAGTAGTGCACGCACACTGTCATTGATCGTGCGCAAGACCCGCTCAGCTCGTCCATTTTGCTGGGACGTATACGGACAAGTGAGGCGCAGTGAGATGCCATGCGTGGTGCAGAAAGCTCGAGTTGCAGTGCTATCAAATTCGCGACCATTATTGTCAGTGTGAAAACACTTGATGTCGCGTTGGAACTGAGTTCGCACAAACGCATGGAAAGAAATTAAAATGGGAAGAACATCTGACTTATGACGGAGTGGGAATGTCCAGACATAATGAGAATAATCATCAAGAACAACTAAGTAAAACTGAAAACCAGAATTGCTTGATATTGGTGAGGTCCAGACATCACAGTGAAGGAGATCAAAAGGAGAAGAAGAAACATTATCTGCGGTGGTAAAGGGCAAACGCACATGCTTGCCCAAGCGACATGCATGGCATGTGTGTTTGCCGGATTTGCTACAGGAAAACCCAAAGGAATGCAAGACGCGACGCAGGGAGTCCTCTCCTGGATGGCCCAGACATAATGAGCCCAGACGCGACATAGGAAAAACCAAAGGCATGCCACAGCTTGGAGTCTTGGGAGGCCAGAAGAGCCTGAGCGTGCGCTGGACCACTGGATGTCAGCCATCGGAGGGGATAGAGATCGCCGGAGGAGTCACAGCGGAGCAGAACCGTCTTGGGAACGAAGATCATTTATGGAAAAACCACACGGGTCAAATTCGACAGAAGCGGAATTGTCGCGGGTGAGAGAACGAACTGAAATAAGGTTCTTATTCAAATGAGGGAGATCAGAACATTATTCAGTTTAAGAGATGAGAATGGTGTAGGCAAAAGAGCGTGTCCATGGGACTGGACCGAAAGGGGAGCACCGTTGCCAACAATAATATGAGAGGGTGAAGGAAGGGAGGAAGGGGATGAGAGGATACCGGAATTGGAGGCCATGTGAGAGGAGGCCCCGGTGTCGAGGAACCAATCAGCACCACCGTGTCCTCTGAGCGGAGCGTGTGTCGGCGCAGCGTGAAGGGCGGAGAGGAGGCCGTGAGGCGGCTGCCATCTTGCGTGTCAGAGACGTGCGCTGCTCCTCCTGCATGAGGTAGGACCGAGTGTAGAGGAACATGGACGGCGGCACCTTGGAGGAGAGGACGGCGACGGCACCACTATAGTCAGGATGGAGGCCGCGGAGAGTGTTGATGACGAGGGCCTGATCGGTGACAGCGGCACCGACGTCGTAGAGAGCGTCGGCCAACTGCTTGAGACGGCCACAGTACTCCGTGATCGACATGTCCCCTTGATAGAGACTGTGGAAGTCTTGTTGCAGGAAAACGGCACGCTGGAGGCTGTTGTCGAGGAACTGGCTGTTGATCGCCTGCCAGGCGGATTACGCCGTGGAGCGGGGCTGATAGACCGCATCCATCAGGTCCTTGGACAGAGAAGTGTAGAGCCAACGTGTTGTTGGTCGTGAGCTAGAGCCGCGTGTAGTCGGACGAGCCGTGCATACGCGAGGCGGCTAGGTGCTGCTGCGGTGATTTTTGAGACTTTTCCCTACGAGCCATTATAAAAGTTTCTAATTCCTTCTCTACCACAGAAATTTTGGCTGCCCCTCCTTAGTCCCTCGGACAAACTTTTCTGGTCCTGTGTGCCACTTCCGTCAGTCTAGAGCGTGACGGCCGGTAACGGAGGGATACAATGACCCTTTTGCCCCTGTGTCCACTTAAGTCCCACGAAAGACACCACAGTCCTCCAACTCCTCATTTCTCGTCTCTCTCTCTCGAGCTCCTCTCTCTCTCAAAACCCTAGCCGAAGGAACCAAGGCGGCGGCGAGAAGAGGCGGCGGTGACCAAGCAGATCTGCACACGTGAGGTGGGGATCTCATGGGGTAGGGATCAAGAGGTTGACCCACTGGATCCAAGGCTGCGTGTAGTAGGGGCCTTGGTTGAGGGTGACCGTGAGATCCAGGGAGTCGCCATGGTGGAGCCAGAGGTGCACCCGGAGTGGCTTTCAGACGGGTAAGCTGTTGTCTTCTTCTTCTCTTGTTGTCCTCCATTGTCATGCACTTAGCCTAATTGTAGGTGCTTAGTTTGTTGCCGTAGATCTGCCTTAATCGATGGGTGTTCGTATGTAGGATGGACCCCAAAACGAGCTACAAATTAGAAATAAGGATCGTTGCGACAAATTCTCGATGCCGTTGGTTTAGCATAAGCACAGTTGTAGATGCTGACACAACAAATTTCAAGGATTTGGTCGAAGACATTGTGGATAAGTACCCTTGTGGTTATGATGACATTGTTGACATGTTCTACTACTGTGGTGAAACCAAGTCCAACATCAAAGTCAGCAGCGACCATGATTTAGTTGCTATGTTTTCCAAAAATACTAGTGCCAAGACCTACTGTTGACCTTTGCTTACCATCCTATGGGTACTGATACACCAGTCGTTCCACTATGGCATGATTTAGCTAAAATGCCTAACTCCTCTATGCAAGCCTGTAACCTAGCTGAGCCTACACCAGCACCAACCCAAACACAAGGTTCCACTCAAACGGCAACAACCACTGATGATGACAACTACCTAAACAATCCTGAGCCAAAGAATGAGCACATGGGTGTGGATGAGGAGGGCATGTACCTAGAATTAGAGCCACGGACCAAGGGTACTGATGAATTTGAGGAGGATGTACCTGTTTCTGACTCTGAATGGGAATCTGATTCTGATGATGATGACTATGAGGCAGATGAAATGGTCAAAGATAAAGTTCCACTTAGTAATCTTGAAATAGTGTATGACAAAAATGACCCACCAATGACAGTAGGCATCATCTATGAAAATATGTCTTGTTTTAAGTTGGCTTTGGCTACACATGCAATCAGAAATGAGTTTGAGTTTAACATAGAGAAGAGTGATCCAGGGAGGTACAGGGCCTACTGCAGTGCCAAAATTGATGGAAGTAGGTGGAGGATTCTTGCATCTACAACTGCAGACAAGATAACAGTGAAGGTAACTCTTGCCATCATTCTTTCTTTTTTTTTGTTGATTTACTTATAATTGGTGTGACATATTTGCAGGTGAAGAAGAACCCATATCCTCATGAGTGTCAGAGCACAAGAAGAGGTGGTAAAGTGAAGTGTGCAACCAAGTTTTGGGTTTGTGAAAAGGTGAAGGACTAGGTATTTGAGGATCCCAAGGTGTCAGCTATGGAGCTACAGAAGAGGATCAAGGATAAATTCAAGGTGGTTGTGCCTTACAAGAGAGTATATAATGGTAAGGAACTAGCTCACAGCCAATTATTTGGAGATTGGATGTCCAGTTTTGACAATCTGTATAGGTTCAAGTTACAAATTGAGGAATCTTGTCCAGGTAGCTTTGTAGTTATTGATCATCATACCATTAATAATAAGATAAGGTTCAATAGACTGTTCTTTGCCATGAAGCCATGTATTGATGGGTTTCTTCAAGGCTGTAGGCCATACTTGTCAGTTGATAGTACATTTCTCACGAGCAAGTTTAGAGGTCAACTATGTGTAGCCTGTGCAGTAGATGGACACAACTGGATGTATCCAGTTGCAGTTGGAGTCATAGATTCAGAAACAAATGAGAATTGGATATGGTTCATGGAGAGACTGAGAGATGCTATAGGGAGTCCACCGGGTCTGACCTTCTATACTTATTGTGGTCAAGCAGTGATGGTCGGTGTGAGTGAGGTATTTCCTAATGCAGAGCATAGAGAGTGTATGTGGCATCTTGTTCAAAATTTTAAGAAAATGTTCCATGGACAGGTGTTTGATGATCATTTGTGGGCATCATCTTACAGTTGGAACTCATACCTTTTTGAGAAACACTGGTCAGCAATGGCAGCAGCTAAGCCAACAACTATGGTTTATCTACAGCAGAACCATAAGACGCTATGGACTATAAGTCAATTTGGAGTCACATGTAAGATAGACTATGTCACAAATAATTTAGCTAAGAGCTTCAACAACTGGATCAAAGGTGAAAAAGGTAGGCATTTGGATGACTTGCTTGATACAATCAGAAAGAAGTTATTAATCAAATGGAACCACAGAAGGAAGATTGCAAGGCAAATGTAGGGCAAGATACTTCCACACATTGTGGACAAGCTGAAGGAGCAAAGCAGGAACCTAGATATTGATGTCATAACTAGCGGCGATGGCATTACAGAGTTATGTGCAAGAGGAGGATTAAGCTTCAGATTTGTTGTGAATTTGGACCAAAGGATTTGCACTTGTAGGGCTTGGCAGGTTTCAGGCCTACCATGTAAGCATGCACTGGCCTACATCACTAGCATAAGTAGAGAGAAAATTGAAGACCATGTGGACAACTACTACTCAGTGCAAAAGTTCAGGTCAGCTTATGAGGGTATCATCCCTGCCATTCCTGATAAGTCCATGTGGCCCAAATCTGATCATGGCTTCTTCATGCATCCACCTCTTCTCAAATCAATTGCTGGTAGAAGGAGGCAGACAAGGTTCAGAGGAGGTGCTGAAGGTGGCAACAAAGGCAATAAAGGCAGGCACCAGTGCCCTATTTGCCATGAATATGGGCATCACTGGTACACTTGTAAAGATGGAGATCCTGTAGACATTGCAACAATGCTTGCTGATAGGTGAGATTCTTTGTTTCAGATTTTTGTGTTGGGTTGTATGTGACATACTTAGCAGCTATGATAATTTGTATTTATCTATTGCAGGGGACCACCTAAATGGAAGAAGAAAAAGGCAACCCCAGCCTCAATTGAAACAAGCATTGTTCTTGTTCCTACCAGAATGGTGTTCCCTGATTTGCCCCCTGGTACAACTGCCACAACTGAAGCAGCTGTTGGAAATAAGAGGAAAACAACAGCAGCATGTTCTAAGAAATCAAAGAGCTCATCCTCTGCCTCAGCAGCTTCAATCAGGTAGGCTCATGTTCTTCACATTTTCCTTATACTACAGCTATGACATATACCAAACACTTGTAAATATACGACACTATAAATTTTGAAGGTTTGGATTCTCCATACCATTTTTGCAACACCCTAGTTGTTTTCTAAAACCCCCACTCAAGTTTTCAGTAAATCCTAAGCTATATATGTCAATGTGGTGTCATGTCATATGATTGTACCTGATCAAGGCTGCCATCAGCCACCTGCTGCGGCTGTGAGTCGTCACCGGAGCCCATCCTCCCGCCGGCGTGCTTCGTATGAACTACCTGCTGCAGCAGAGTACTCCTAAGCAAACCAAGGCACTAACTAATTTATGATGCCATAGGGTTAGACACTACATTAAGCTTTCCATGTCACTGAAGAAAACCAATACGGAGGCTCATGTTCTTGACATTTTCCTTGTACTACAGGTTTATAAGTCAACTAACCCAATACTTTTTTTGCTTTAGAAGATCTAGAACAGGCTCCACCCAGCCAGAAACTGGAAGCCTGTAGCCTGTGCCTTTGAGCATTGTGTTCCCTGCTAGCCTGGAGCCAGAACCTCAGCATGTCAACACTGCTGACGATATCAACACAATTGAGAACAAAGGGAGACCCAAGACAGCAGTGAGTAAGAAAAGGAAGCTTGACCGTCCTGCTATGAATACAAGAGCCAAGGTATCTACAACTCCACATAGTCCTGCTATGGGTACCAGAAGCAAAAGGAAGCTTGACATTTAGTTGTTGTCTGTGGGATGACTCAAAACTCCAGATATTTTGTAACTCATGTGGTCTGTCTATTAACCATAACCTGCATTTTGTAAGACCAAAACAATGGTCTGGTCTATGTCATGACCAAACAATTGTCTGGTCTATTTCATGACTGGTTTGTGAAATGCTGTTATGGTTTGTGAAATTTTCGTAACTGGTTTGTCAAATTTGTTGTTCTGGTTTCTGAATCTATGTAATTGGTTTGTCAAATTTGTGGCGTCAAGGGCAAGTGGAAAATTCTGCTCCTGATGCATGGACATAGGGGCAAAAGGGTCTTTCTATCCCTCCATTATCGGCTGTCACACTCTAAACTGACGGAAGTGGCACACACGACCAGAAAAGTTTGCGCGAGGGACTAAGGAGGGGTAGCCAAAATTTCTATGGTAGGGAAGGAATTAGAAACTTTTATAATGGCTTATTGGGAAAAGTCTCGTGATTTTTTGGGGGTGTCCCGCGTCGTGCATCGAAGGCATCTGGACGACTGGGCTCTGGGCGCTGGTATATTGAATTTTCTTCATGACGTCACCCGCGCCCTTGTGAAGCAAACCCGGACATGTGTTCTCCTTTGACGTCAACTGTCGCCTCCGGCATCCATCGCCGCTTCCCGCTGTAACGAGTAGCGTCGATCTCCTTACCCATCCTCTTGCCGTCAAAGACCCCGCGGGTGGCTTCGTGGTACTCGTCGAGATGCCCTCACTCTCTCGTGTCCGTTTCTCAATGGTGAAGACCCGCTGGTGTCCTCTGCGGACAACCGCGGTCAGAAACGAACACGTTCCGCCCTTCTTCGGGAAGCAAATCCGCAATGCACGACATCTTGGGTCGCTTGTAGCAGTCGCAGGAGAGGTATGTAGAGGTTCCTAAAGAGGATGGACCCAGACGGCTCGGCGCCCGGGAGCAGCTCCATGTGGTCCTCGCTACGGTAACCCCCTTGAGGATATCACCCTCCGGTCACTCGACATCGTGGCCATCGGGGCCGCCTGCTTGTGCTCCAGTCGATCACGCTACGACTCTGCTCTGCTCCGATGGGGACAACAAGACTTGAGTTCAGTACGGAACTAAGCCTGAGTCGCGGGTATCGTACAAAGTCTTGCAGCCGAACTCTCCTGAGTCCGAGTGTCCGTGTCCGTCCTTTTCTCACTGCCGCAGGCATCTCACAGACATATATATCGCGAGCGCCGCTAACGTCCTTCTCAGTTTTCGATCGACGAGTCGAGGGGAACTTTAATTTGGGTTTATCAGGTTGCGGTTTGCGCGATTTAGATAGAGGTTGCGAGTTTCCGACGAGCGCGACGAGGAGGGGCAACGGCGCCAAGGCGAAGATGGCGACGACCGTGGCGGGGGAGGTGCCAAAACCCGTCGTCACCAACCTTGTGATGGCCCGACAGATCAGAGCCCTCTTCGTAAGTGTGCTGATCCCTCTATTATATCTCTTGGTACACTTGATTCTTAGTGTCCACATATATATAATTGGATTAAGTCCACTTTTGGCTCCTCAACTATTGTGTCGGTTTAATTTTAACTCTCAACTACAAAACCGTCTAGTATCGGTACCCCAACTATCAAAACCATTCACTTTTAGCACCTGGGCGGGGGCAAGGCTGTTTTGACCGACGTTGAACGGTTTTGACATGCAACCTCCATCTCAGTGATATGTGGGGCCCACCCATCATTGACTCAATCCCTCCCTCTCCATCCTCACATTGCCGTAGCCGCTGTTGGGGCCTGCTTGCTAGCGCGGGTGAGGAGGCGCCTGAATCTGGGCTCTCGTGAGCCGTTTCGAGCCCTGCTCAACGGAATGGAGAGGAGACGGATTCATGGGTCGTCAGCAGGCACGGCGGCATGCCCCAGTTCGAGCTTGTCTTCTCCTTTATTTGACCATGATTCGTTTCAAAGCTCGCTTCCTAGCGAAGCCAGCTTCCAATCAAAGCGTGATCAGATAAATCTACTACAAACAGGGCCTGCCTCAGTGGCCGATAGTGGCATGGGTTCGCGATTTGGCGGCAGAGTGTTGTGACGGTGGGAGCTAGCAGCCACCGCGACGACGGGGTGCAGCAACGCCTCCGCCGCCCGGTGGTGCGCCGCGACGCTGGGCGACGCGGTGGCATCGGCGCCGAGCGCGCGGTGCGTCTGTGAGCGTAGCCTGCAGCTGTTGCCGCAACGCAGCAGCCCTGCCGCCTTGGGCAGCGAGCGCCAGCACCCCTCCCCGTGCGCTCGGATGTACGACACCAGCCGCTCCACGCCGCCGACGACCAGGTCCTTGACGGCCGACGACGACCAGAGCGTGGTGGACGCGTAGGCCGGCGCCCGACGCGGGGACAGCACGGTGGTCACCGCGTCGCTATGCGCGCACAGGCGGACCGAGAAGAAGCTGCGCCACCTCGATGCGGCACGCCTCGACCTCGAGGCGCGCGGCGCCGGCGCCCAGCTCAGTGGACGCCGCAGACACTGAAGTGGTCGGCGCGGTGGCGGAGGCGACGTGGCCTCGACAGAGGCCTCGGCGGCCGTCTTCTCCGGGTGCGCGGCCTTGTCGCTGAACGTGTCGGCCATGGTACAAACAGCGTCTTTGGCTTCGCACAGGCATGGCCGGTTGACGGCGAGCCATGGTCGTGAGGATGGAGAGGGAGGGATTGAGTCGATGACGCGTGGGCCCCACATATCACTGAGATGGTGGTTGCGTGTCAAAACCGCTCAACCTGGGTCAAAACAGCCTTGTCCCCGCCCAGGTACTAAAAGTGAACGGTTTTGACAGTTAGGGTACCGGCACTAGACGGTTTTATAGTTGACGGTTAAAATTAGACCGACGCAATAGTTGAGGGACAAAAGTGGACTTAATCCTATATAATTCGTTAGTTAAATCATCGGTTACAGGTTGCAACTTATGCAAAGTTTTTTTTATTACAAAAGCCTGACTTTTCTTTCTTCTCTTGGGGGCCTTCGCTGCTCATGTTTTGCAGGTGTTTTATTCCCTAGCAGTGATGGCCATGTTCGCAATTGGCATACGTTGCATACTCGCATTTCAGAATTGATGGACCTTTGTGGGAAGCTTTTGCGTGGACAGCAGGGGAGGCGCCTTTCTTTATAATACCTCTCTGCTTTGTACCGTGGTTGCGGAATATCTTCATTAGAACCTATGCTGCTGAGGGTCCTTCTAACAGCACGGGGAGTCAGTGATGAAGCCAGAAAAAAATTTAGTAGGGGCTAAATAAAAGAATAAATGTTTTTTTTATCTTCTTTTATCCTTAGTCCCTTTTACCTAATACATGTATGCATAAAATTTTAAGAGAGGACTAAGAAAAACTCCACGTGCCCAGGATGGGTAGGGGGGCTGAAGCCCCCCTAGCCCCACCGCTGGCTACGTCCCTGCGGGGAGTGATGATCTCTCTAGTAACCTACTAGTAGGACCTGAGAATGTGTAACCTAGATTTATGACGAAGCTTGCAATGTACAGATAAACTAAAGGACGATACTTGGTAGATTGTGTGGTGTGGTTTCCTTATTATTAATTACTATTACTAGCAAATTAATTATTATTACTAGCAAATGTCCTCTTGCGTTGTAACAGAAGAAAAAAAAATCTATCAAATATTAATGAAAAACAAGAATAGAAGTTATATATATATATATATATATATATATATATATATATATATATATATATATAAAGTTATAGCTTATTTTATAATGGCTATGACATTTATAATATAAGCTAATACTATATAATTTAATTCTATACTATCCATGCATCTTGTTTTGTGGATCTATATAAAAATTTGTACTTCCAATCTCCGATTAAAGGTGGCAAGAAGTTGGTTGGCGAAATATTTAGGACTTGTCTTTTCATTGATGATTATCATGGGAGATCACTCTCCATTTTCCATATAGTAGTCCTTTTCGGGAATTACATTAGTATACATGTATACAATTTTAAGACATATTTATTTAGACTAATATGGACAATAAACTATACAAAATTTAGTTTACAGTCTTATTAGTTGGACCATATATCGGCTAAATCCCATTATAATAAGATTAGTTTTGTTTTTAATCAAATTGTATCATAACTTTAATTTCATACTATCCATGCATCATCTCCTGTGAATCCATAAAAAATGTAATTTTGTTCTCTGATTAATGTCGATAACACATTAGTTGCCGACATATCAAGGATTGAGTTGTCCGCTGATGATTTTTTTGATAATTCTATAGTATAACGTAGATGCCTACAACACGCACACATACACTACCCCTATGAGCACATCCGAAGGACGGAGCTAGCAGATCTTGAGATTCATGAAGTCACCACATATGCCTCGCTGTCGACGGGGACGTCGCCTACCAATGAAAGCATAGCGCCATTAAATCCTGGAATAAATCTAGAAAAATATGAGCATATGTGCTAAGTCGATGATTTGAACCCGGACGAGCAGGTTCCACCACAAGAAACCCAGCGTTTGCTGATGATTATGATGTCTCTTGATTTTTCATATAATATCCTTCATTGAGAATTGCACTGGTACATGCGTATAGTTTCGAGACACATTTATTTAGATTGATATGGACAACAAACTGCTCTAGATTATAGTTCACTATTTGATTAGTTGGATCATGCACAATTAAACTATATTAAGATAAGTTTTGTTTCTAATCAAAATTGCACCAATACTTTAGTGGTGTAAATCTCTGTTTTTAAGGAGGACATCAAGGTTCAACTGCTCTTAATATTATTATATCTATTGGATTTTTATAATAATATCGGATGCTCATAATATTGTTATATCTATTTTTTAATACTTTTATGAGAAAAAATAGAAAAATGGCACGGTAAAAACTAAACGGAATTCTATATCATAATAATAGATAGAACCCACTATCTATTTCTCTGCAACCACGCTGATCCACGGCATCTAGCCTATAAAAAAAAAGGGCATTTGATCGTTTTTAGCCACCCTTATTTTAAACTCTACAAATTGGAACATGTTCCTTAGCCTATCCACGTTGGCTAAAAATGTTTTGCCCGTTCGATTTGTACAGCTTCAAATTTCTTATGTACACGGTAACAGCCTGGGTAATAAAAAAAAGAAAAAAAAAAGGAGAAAGAAGGTCCATCCACAAACCCAGGCGTCGTCTCCTTCCTCTCTCCCTCGTGCCCTAGTCTTGTCCGTGCGTCCTAGCCGCGCCGCCGCACCGTCCTTCGCCATCGCCTCCTCTGCCCAACCCCGGCGTGGCGGCCCTTGATACCATCCCAGCACGTCGTTAACCTTTGGAGCAGCAGACCCAGCACGGGCGACCCGAGCGGCCTCCGGCGACGCGGCCGCGCTGAACTAGGTCAGGGCGGCGCCCCTGCATCGTCGGCATCCCTGCCTCCGTCCGGCGACCTCCGGGTGCGTACAGCTGACGAAGAAGGTGGCCAACATCGACTGCGGCGCTTAGCCTACCTCGGCATCCCCGGCGCTGAACATCCACCGACCCTCATCTGTTGTTCACTCCCCTTCCTCTCTGAAGTTTGACAAGTCTTCCATGTGACCATTTTTTTTTTTTGAACACACGGGGGAGTCTCCGGATACTCTTAAGAAGAAGGGTGAGGCGCCGCGCGGGAGCCAGCGCTCGAACCGCGGGCGGGCAGCCTGAGCCCCTGCTCAGCTGACCAACCGAGCCCCCGCTCGGTTCTCGACCATCCTTTTTTTGTGATCAGTTCTGAACTCAAGACAAAAGATGTTGCATAATCACTACGGAGAAGAAGGGATCAGTTTTAATTACAGACATCCTCCATGTTTGTGATTCAAACAAACTTATGGGTACATCTTGAGGTTGCTCTCCTGTGGTCTATGTTGGGTTGTACTTCATAACCTTAATGCTTGGAGGCAGAAGAATGTTTGTCAATTGAATTGAAGTGAGCAGATTAGATGATCATGCATGGCCTTTATCATCCACCGTGTACAGGATGGTAGGCAACTTCATCAAGTCTCATTGTCCCAAATGCATCTTTTGCAGTCCGGTCCGTCTCCCAAGTTCAAAAAGAAAAGGAACAGCTCATCTACCTGCGCCCACTCACCATCAACAACCGTCGTGAGCATTTGAAGAGATGGATCATAGTCATGTCCTTTATTATTATCCACCATGGAGAGCTGGACATGCAGCAAACGATATAAGTATGTATGTGCAATCACGGTTGACAAACATGTATGTCTCTCAGCGGCATCTTTGGCTTCGGTTGCGCTTCATAGTCAAGAGTTCCTCATACTTTTTTTTACATTTTTAGGTACCTTATTACGTCTAGAAGATTGTATGCACACGTTTATTACTAATTCATAAGTGTTTGGTTCAATCCCATGAAACATTTCTCATTCGCATCCTCATCATTGCATACTGGCATAAAAGATTATTATATAATCAAATAGTGGCATAACAGATTACAAACACACACCGGATACAAACTAGATCACTAGAACTCAGCCTATTACGAACATCACTAAACAGGAAACACATAACACTCAAGTTATCCAGAAGAAAAACACATAATATAGAAAGCGCTAGATTCACTTGGGCCGATCCATCGCACCGCGGCCGCCAGCTGGTCCTCTTGGGGGAGTCAGAGCGAGCGGAGGCGGAATCACAACGGGGCGATGAATATGCAGGAACTAAAAATGGAAGTAACTATAAGTTAAACATTAAACAAGACAAAAAAAGAATGTATATAGATATATACCTTTGGGTAAGAACAGAGATATGCCCACGCAAGGATGGTGAAGATGAACATGAATGCTGACACGACAGCAACCACCCACACTCTCTCCAGATTTGACGACGTTCACGACACCACCTATCACAGTGGGAAGCAAGAAGTGACCCAAGATGAACCTACTCGAGAGACCAAGGAGAACAGAGATATGCCCACGCAAGGATGGTGAAGATGAACATGAATGCTGACACGACAGCAACCACCCACACTCTCTCCAGATTTGACGACGTTCACGACACCACCTATCACAGTGGGAAGCAAGAAGTGACCCAAGATGAACCTACTCGAGAGACCAAGGAGAGCAGGGTTGCTCTTGACAGCCACGGCCAGTAGAAAGACCAAAGAGGCCAACAAGGAGGTAAGCGAACAGCAAGCCGTTCATCACAGATACGACATGAGGATTAGCAGTTGGGTCTAAGCCCTGCCCTGCGATCACAAGAGTGGTGCATGCAGTGAGGAAGGCTGCTGTTGCGACTCACTACCCCAGTTTTCGACATCACTGTCGGTTCAAAATCCCCCTTCACTAGTGGCATCCTCATCATTGCATAGTGGCATAAAAGATTATTATATAATCAAATAGTGGCATAACAGATTACAAACACACACGGGATACAAACTGAATCACTAGAACTCACCCTATTACGAACATCACTAGACAGGAAACACATAACACTCGAAGTTATCCAGAAGAAAAGCACATAATATAGAAAGCGCTATATTCACGGCCAACCACTACACAGTTCCAAATTAAGGCTCTTCAGGTTATTTCTATTTTATTGTTACGTACTTTAGCTTTGCATTATAACATTGGGATGAAATATTATAGGTCCGGGTGGAAGCAGAAACGAAGCAACGGCAGGAGATGGAGGCGAGGATGGAGGAGATGATTCAACAGAGGATAGAGGCCGAGCAACAGAGAATAGAGGAAGAAAATCGGTTGAGGACGGACCAAAAGTTCCAATACATGTAGAATTTTGCATCGAGTATGGGTCAAGCTTTGCCACCGCCACCAATGCTATTCCATCCACCTCAGCCACCCACAACTACTCCTGTGAGTTACTTGACACCTTATACTGCAGATTGAATATTTTGACTTAGAGAACTTTAGATGTTAGCTCAAAATGACTTAGAGAACTTTAGATGGCAGGGGTTTTTATAGCCAGACTTCGTCGTTAATGGCCAATGCGATGCATGCAGACTGTGTTTCCTTGGGACTTGCACTTTTTATTGCCTTTCTTCTTAGCTAAAATGGCACCTAGTAGTTAATTAGCTGGCACCTACTGTATGTGCACTTTGTATTGCCTTTCTTCTTCTAATAAAAATACACAGAGCTCTTGCTGTCCTTTTAAAAAAAATTACTTGCTTATATTCTTCTGCCAAGCTTCCGATCTAGTATACATGCATGTCCACATCAAAAAGATCTAACCTACGTGACCACCTTGCTAGATTTTTTTATGGTCTCTCTGTCTTTCTAGAGTTTATTTAGGCCTTTGAATCCTACAGTAGCTCCACCTCATCCTACCGTACTGCTACTGTAGAGTGGTTGATTATTGTACTACCTAGCCTAGCTCATATATATCATATATAATATAAATTCTCCCAAAATTTAATCAAATAGACTAGAAGCTTCCTTATTAGCTTCCCATGCACAAATACAAGTTAGTACTATATATACTTATGTGCAAGTACTTTTTCGAGACACTACTTATACTTTATGATTGCAGTGAGTTTTTTTATATCTACAACTTACACATGCAATCTCTTCTCTTTTGTGTAGAATCAATCGGCGGAATCAAATAATCAGTCTCAAGACCCGGTGTCAGGGACCTCATACTGGGGTACCCAATGAGGTGGAATTAATAACCATCGAATGTTGACGTTTCCGGTCAGACAAGAACGATACTACACTTCTTGCCCGAACAACAAAAGATTGGTTCTGCCTCGCCCGACCCCCAAGGGCTCAGGCTCCGCCTTGCCTAACGGCTGAGGGCTAGCTCCGCCTCGCCCGACGTCTATGGGCAGACTCCGCCTTGCCCGACGTCTGAGGGCAGACCCCGCTTCGCCCGACGGCTGAGGGCAGGCCCCGCCTCGCCCAACGTCTGAGGGCAGGCTCCGCCTCGGCCGATGGCTAAGGGCAGGCTCCGCCTCACCCGACGTCTGAGGGCAGGCTCCGCCTCGCCTGACGACTGCACCCTGCTTCTTCATAAAGACGAGCACAGGGTACGACAGGACATTTGAGTCAACCGCAGAACCAAGGACCATGCCCTGCATGCCTGTAGGAAGGAACTGTCAGGATACGACGGGACGGACGCTTTAGGCCCTTTCTGACATGATAGAGCCCGAACAGTGTTGTAGGCGCCGCCATCAATCAATCGGCGGCATCAAATAATTAGTCTGAAGACCCGGTGTCAGGGACCTCATACCGGGGTACCCAATGAGGTGGAATTAATAACCATCGAATGTTGACGTTTCCGGTCAGACAAGAACGATACTACACTTCTTGCTCGAACGACAAAAGATTGGTTCCGCCTCGCCTGACCCCCAAGGGTTCAGGCTCCGCCTTGCCTGACGGCTAAGGGCTAGCTCCGCCTCGCCCGACGTCTGTGGGCAGACTCCGCCTTACTCGACGTCTGAGGGCAGACCCCGCTTCGCCCGACGGCTAAGGGCAGGCCCTGCCTCGCTCGACGTCTAAGGGCAGACTCTGCCTCACCCGACGGCTGAGGGTAGGCCCTGCCTCGCCCGACGTCTGAGGGCAGGCTTCGCCTCGGCCGACGGCTAAGGGCAGGCTCCGCCTCACCCGACGTCTGAGGGCAGGCTCCGCCTCGCCTAACGACTGCACCCTGCTTCTTCATAAAGACGAGCATAGGGTACGACAGGACATTTGAGTCAACCGTAGAACCGAGGACCATGCCTTGCATGCCTGTAGGAAGGAACTGTCAGGATACGACGGGACGGGCGCTTTAGGCCCTTTCTAACATGACAGAGCCCGAACAGTGTTGTAGGCACCGCCATCAGCCCTCGGACACGGATACTAACACAAGCATATGACAACCACTATGATCCAAGATAGAACTCACATCATATACAGTGACGGATGTACGGTCACTTCCCCATCTATTGCCCGAAGGGTCACAGCTCAGCTCTCTGGCACGCCGCACCGTCCGTCGGTGTAGGATGGGACGCACCCACTTGCTGAAAGAGGCCAGGACACGACCCTATAAGGATTAGCGAACACGCCATCCCTAACACGGCCTGCCATGTTAGCAGGGTAGACATAGGGGAAAAGGAAGACAAGGCTCTCTCGAAGGACCTTCTCTACCTTTAGTTTTTTCCTCTTTCTCCCATCGGTAATCCCTGCTCCCCCCTTGGTCTATAAAAGGGAGGGTAGGACACCCCACTAAGGGGACCGATCATTTTGATACGCAAGACGAGGAATCAATTCGACACACAACACACAGCCAAGCAGCAATTGAGCTCTTGGCGTCCTTTCGACCTTTTCATCAGAGACTTGGGACCTGTCCCTCTCTTGACCGTTTGTACCCCCTACTACGAACCTTTTTTGGTACTGATAACACGAGCAGCAGCGAACTGGACATAGGGACATTCTGCCCGAACTAGTATAAACCTTCTGTCCTTTAGTACACCATCTGAGCCTAACACGCAACAATTATAAATTTACTAGTTGGTGTTTGTTCGAAACACCGATAGTTGGCGCGCCAGGTAGGGGCATTTGCGTGTTCCAAATCAGGCCTCGGATGGCTAACCATGCAATCAGCTGGGTCCTAGGCGCACATGTGCATTTCGGTGACCTGGACTTCATCATCACGGTGGGAGGAGAGTTGGCGTTGGCCCACGCCGCCATCCAATCTCTCCCCTCCATCGGATTCAACTACGGGAGGCTTGAGCACCGGCCCGGCGTCTCCCTTGGACCCCAGCCATCCAGGGAGGACCTGCACCGCCTCACCCTCTCTCTAGAACACTCCACACAGAGTGCCCCGATGACGCTTCCGTTCGGTCTCTGCAACATCGCGGCGATCGTTAGCCACCTTGTGGCACAACGCACGATCCCGTCCCCCATCAACAACGAGTTCGTGGGGATGATTGAAAGAGTCATGGAATCCCTCCATGGCCTCCTCGTAGAGGGGCTGAGGTTGGACTCTGGCTCTAACTCTAGCAGGGGGAGCCATCACCCCTCCCAGGAATGTTTCATGGTGGGTACCTCCGAGGGACACGTCAAAAGCGTCTCTATGGAGGAGACTACCCCAGCAGGCAACCTCGGCAACAAAACCAAAGGGCATACAGCGGCCCCACCTCGCGTAGGGGTGGAGCAGCTAAGAGCCCAAAAGTGGGAGATCAACAAAGCCGGACAACAGCTTGTTCGGGAATATGTGGAGGTCGATCGGGAGATCAAACGCCGCGGAGATGGTGGGCACGCACACGTCGTGGACCGTGACATAAACCAAATGATCATCACCGATGATGGAACCCTTCCTCACTTTGCTCAGGCAAGCCAGAACATCGCCACCGCATGGGCCTTGCTTCATGGCCTTCCAGAGGCCACAACGCACGAGCATCATCGGGCCCACCACGAAATTCGCACGCTGCTCGAGTGTGTGGCAGCGCAGCAGGCGGAAAGCTCATTGTCTCAGCGACACGAGCTCGACACCAGCTAGTGCACGCCCTCGGTGCACTCCACCAGGGATGCATTAGTCCACCAAGCACCACAAGGCGGCAGGCAGCGTGCTGCGACCCTGATACATCAACGTCTCGACCGCAACTGTGACGCATGCAACACCCTCGACGCCCACAGACGCACCTACAGTGACCCAAGAGAAGGAGCTCGCCGCGGCTATCATCCTCGTTGCGGCGAATGCTATGACAGCGATGAGGACTGGAGCTCGAGCCCTGGCCTGCCAGGCCCTCAGGCCTTTGGCCAACACATTCTCAACGATGCATTCCCACCAAGGTACCGACCACCTACCAATATCCCTAAGTACTCTAGGGAGACAAACCCCAGACTTTGGCTTGAAGACTATCGGCTTGCCTGTCAAGGCGGTGGTGTGGATAATGACGACTTCATTATCCACAACCTTCCACTATTCTTGGCTGATTCGGCACGAGCGTGGTTGGAACACATGTCGTCCAACGCAATCTAGAGTTGGGCGGATCTAAAGGAGATCTTTGTGGAAAACTTCCAGGGCACATACAAGCACCCTAGGAACCCATGGGACCTCAAGAATTGTTGACAGAAGGCCGGTGAGACCCTCCATGGGTACATCCGACACTTCTCCTGACAGTGCAATGAGCTCCCTAACGTCGCCGATGCCGACGTGATAGGAGCCTTCCTGTCCAGGACGACCTGTGAGTCCTTGGTTCATAAGCTAGGACATAAGGGCCCGCGAACCACCAAGGAGCTCCTAGACATCGCCACCAGCCATGCCTCAGGAGAAGAGGCGGTCGGAGTAATCTTTGATCGCCTCGAGAGCAAGGCAAGGCGGGACGAGGGTGCCGGTGAAGGCACCTCCAATCGTTCTGCCAAAAGGAAGAATAAGAAGCAATGGCGTGAGGACTCGCTCGTGGCCGCTGCTGACCGCAAGGGTGGTCGAAAGCCCGCATAGGGCACCCTGTACCACTTCAAAAAATTACTCAAGGGGCCATGCCCGAACCACGTCTTTCCTATTAAGCATCTGCTCAAGGACTATGGCCTCGTGCAGCGGTTCTTGTTCGGAGGCCTGAAAGGTCCTAATGGCTAGAGGGGGGTGAATAGCCTAATAAAAATTTCTACAACAACACTTAGCAAACCGGTTAGACAATTATGAGGCGAAGCAAGTGTTGCGCTAGCCTACTAAAATTGCAAGCCACCTACCACAATTTTAGTTTCTATTGTCACTAACCACACAATAGTTATGGCACTACACTAAGTTAGTGTGCTCTCAAAGACTAACTAAAGAGCCACAGTAACCAAACTAGCAAGCTCTCACAACTAGCTACACTAAAGAGCTTGATAACTAGTTTGCGGTAATGTAAAGAGAGAGAGCAAGATAGTTATACCGTCGTGTCGAGGAGTGAACCAATCAATCATAAGAATCAATATCAATGAAGACCAATCACCTCGGAATCAAATGACGAACACAATGATTTTTTTCCGAGGTTCACTTGCTTGCCGGCAAGCTAGTCCTCCTTGTGGCGATTCACTCACTTGGAGGTTCACGAGCTAATTGGCATCACACGCCAAACCCTCAATATGGTGCCACACAACCAACACAAGATGAGGATCACACAAGCCACGAGCAATCCACTAGAGTACCTTTTGGCTCTCTGCCGGGGAAAGGTCAAGAACCCCTCACAATCACCATGATCGGAGCCAGAGACAATCACCAACCTCCGCTCGATGATGCTCACTGCTCCAAGCCATCTAGGTGGTGACAACCACCAAGAGTAATAAGCAAATCCCATAGCGAAACACGAACACCAAGTGCCTCTAGATGTAAACACTCAAGCAATGCACTTGGATTCTCTCCCAATCTCACAAAGATGTTGAATCAATGATGGAGATGAGTGGGAGGGCTTTGGCTAAGCTCACAAGGTTGCTATGTCAATGCAAATGGCCAAGAGAGTGAGCTTGAGCCGGCCATGGGGCTTAAATAGAAGCCCCCACAAAATAGAGCCGTTATACCCCTTCACTGGGCACAACACGGGGTGATCGGACGCTCCGATCATATTGATCGGACGCTAGTCCTCAGCGTCCGGTCACGCGATGCGTGCCACGTGTCCCCTCTCTTCAAATGTTGATCGCTCGATCTCAACGGTCAAGTGACGACCGGACACAGCAGCTCAAAGTGACCGAACACTGAGCCCCAGCGTCCGGTCAATTCCAGTAAGCATCCAGAGACGACTTTTCACGACCGGACACGCCTGGTCATGCTTTACCGGACTCACCCAGCGTCCGGTCAGATGGTGACTCTTCTGTGCGCTGCCACATCAGCGGGATCAGACACACCCCTCTAGTGTCTAGTCACTAAGTGACCCAGCATCCGATGAGAGACCGATGCTAGCGTCTTCATGCTCCACCTGATTGGACGCGCCGGTCCTACCGAGACCAGCATTCGGTCACTTACAGTGACCTTCGTCTTTTCTGTCTAGGGCACTGGTGGCACTGTCGGACTATCCGCACTCTACGGGCGGACACTTTGCCGGTGAAGTGTCCTACCCCTTGCTCAAATATGCCAACCACCAAGTGTATCACCTTGTGCACATGTGTTAGCATATTTTTCACAAACATTTTTAAGGGTGTTAGCACTCCACTAGATCCTAAATGCATATGCAATGAGTTAGAGCATCTAGTGGCACTTTGATAACCGCATTTCGATACGATTTTCACCCCTCTTAATAGTACGGCTATCGATCCTAAATGTGATCATACTCACTAAGTGTCTCGATCACCAAAACAAAATGGCTCCTACCATTTATACCTTTGCCATGAGCCTTTTGTTTTTCTCTTTCTTCTTTTCAAGTCCAAGCAATTTATTATCACCATGGCATCGCCATCATCGTGTCATGATCTTCATTTTCTTCACCACTTGGAATGTGCTACCTATCTCATGATCACTTGATAAACTAGGTTAGCACTTAGGGTTTCATCAATTCACCAAAACCAAACTAGAGCTTTCAATCTCCCCCTTTTTGGTAATTGATGACAACCCTTTTACAAAGACATGAATTGAAATTTAATTGAATCCATGTTGCTTGTCCAAGCATATTTACTATGTGTAAAAGGATATGGACAAGTTTCATGAACTCCACATGGTAGCAATTGCTCCCCCTACATATGTGCTAAGAGTTTAGATTGAAGCTTGCACATATGCTTAGATAGGAAATATAGGAGTCAATGCCTACCAATTGATGCTAAGGTATAAAAGATGGACCTTTGAAGCGTGATACCAATCGGAGTGCACCAATATACCATCCTTAGCACCATGGTTAGCTTAATACCACTTGGAAACACTTGGAAATGAAAATCACTAGATAAACTTATGCATGCTAGATTTTCATTTCGTCATTCAAACCTACAACTAGCATACACCACACAAGCATGAATATTGAAATTTAAAACTTGTGCAATGCAAGCAAACATATGAAATGCACATTCAAATGCACCATACAAGTTCATGGGCTTGCTCCCCCTACTTGTGTGCTCAAAATTTTAATTGATCCCTTTTCTTTTATCATTTCTCTCCCCCTATGTCAAATACTCCCCTATCACTCATATCTTTGTTTCTCTCCCCCTTTGTCATCAATGACCACAAAGGTTCAAAATATAGATAGGTTGAGATTATCAATGTTAATCAATGGGATGAGGATCATTTTCCCAAATTTGGTCCAATCTAGATCATTTGCCAAAGATATTTAACTCATTTGGTCCAATCTACATGTCATATGCTACCACTAGATCAAAACAAGCATAGAAGCAATAGTGGTACCATACAAACATCAAATTCATTTGATTTCCATGAATGAGCCTATTAAATGTAAAAGATGACTAAATGCACTAAACAAGTCCCTAGCAAGGATGTATGCCATGCCAATCAACTTTTACCTTGGATTGCTCAAAGGAGAGGCATGTCATATAAGTGGGGGTGCATCAACACATATTTGAGAAATCCAATATGTTCAACTCATTCCTTAGGTTGCAAAACCTTTTCTCATCCAATGGCTTAGTGAATATATCAGCAAGTTGATCTTCGGTGCCTACACTCTCAATGCAAATGTCCCCTTTTTGTTGGTGATCTCTTATGAAATGGTGGCGGGCATCAATGTGCTTTGTTCTTGCATGTTGAACCAGATTGTTGGTTAACTAGATTACACTCTTATTGTCATATAGCAATGGCACTCTCTTGAACTTGATTCCAAAATCACTCAAAGTGGCCTTCATCCAAAGTATTTGTGAACAACAACTACCGGTGGATATGTATTTGGCTTCGACGGTTGATAATGCAACACTATTTTGCTTCTTTGATGACCATGAAACAAGTGATCTTCCCAAGAATTGACATGTGCCCAAGGTGCTCTTCCTTTCAACCTTGCATCCCGCATAATCCGAGTCGGAGTAACCAACTAGCTCAAACTTTGCTCCTTTGGGATACCACAAACCAACATTTTGTGTATGTTTCAAGTATCTCAATATTCTCTTTGTAGCCTTCAAATGACTTTCTCTTAGTGAGGATTGAAATCTTGCACACAGACACACACTAAACATGGCATCTGGCCTTGATGAAGTCACATAGAGTAGACTTCTCATCATAGATCGATACAATTTTTGATCCACCATATTGCCACTTACATCACTATTCAAGTTGCCATTTGTTCCCATTGGTGTACTAGTGGCTTTGCTATCACTCATGCCAAACTTCTTGATCATGTCCTTGATATACTTGTCTTGACTCACAAATGTACCATTCTTCAATTGCTTGATTTGAAGACCAAGGAAGTAACTCAACTCTCCAATCATGGACATCTCAAACTCATTAGCTATCATCTTTCCAAACTCATCACAAAAGTCTTGATTGGTTGATCCAAATATGATGTCATCAACATAGATTTGCAACATAAATAAATCTTTTCCAATCTTCTTGATGAAAAGAGTGGTGTCAACCTTGCCCATCATGAACCCTTTAGAGAGTAGGAAGTTCCTCAATCTCTCATATCTCTAGGTGCTTGCTTCAAGCCATACAATGCCTTCTTCAACTTGTACACATGGCCAGGCTTCTTGTCATCTTCAAAACCGGGAGGTTGCTCAACATATACTTCTTCATTGATGTATCGAAATGCACTTTTAACATCCATTTGATAGAGCTTGATGTTGTGGGCACAAGCATAGGCTAGCAAGATTCTAATTGCTTCTAATCTAGCAACCGGGGCATATGTTTCTCTAAAGTTAAGACCTTCAACTTGTGTATATCCTTGTGCTACCAATCTTGCTTTGTTCCTTACTACTATCCCATCTTGATCTTGCTTGTTTCTAAAGACCCATTTGGTTCCAATCACATTGTGTTCCTTTGGTCTCTCTACTAATTCTCATACTTGATTTCTTGTCAAGTTATTCAATTCTTCATGCATAGCATTCACCCAATCAACATCCTTCAATGCTTCATCTATCTTCTTTGGTTTAATGGATGACACAAATGAGAAATGCTCACAAAATGAAGCCAATCTTAATCTGGTTTGCACACATCTAGAAATATCTCCAATTATAGTGTCCAAAGGATGATCTCTTGCAATATTTATTGGTTGGAGTATTGGAACTTGATTGCTTGCAATTTCTTGATCATTGGGTTGAGATGATGTACTAGCCACTTGATTTTGTTCATTGTTATGAGAACCACTTGTACTAGCTTGATTTGTATCATCTTGCACATTTGAGTTAGAGAGCACTTGCACTTGATCATCTTCATCATCATTCACTTGCTTAGGCCTCAATTCACCAACATCCATGTTCTTCATGGCATTTGAAAGTTGAATGCCTCTAACATCTTCCAAGTTCTCATTTTCTTCTTGTGAACCCTTGGTTTCATCAAATTCAACATCATGAACTTCCTCAAGAGTACCACTATCCAAATTCCAAACTCTATATGCTTTGCTTGTAGTGGAGTAACCAAGTAGAAATCCTTCATCACATTTCTTGTCAAACTTGCCCAATCTAGTACCTTTCTTCAAGATATAGCATTTGCAACCAAAGACCCAAAAATATACAATGTTGGGCTTTCTACCATTCAAGAGCTCATATGGTGTCTTCTCTTTCAATGGGTGACAATAGAGGCGGTTGCTATAAAAGCAAGCCATGTTGATAGCTTCAGCCCAAAAAGATTGACTCACATTGTACTCACTAAGCATAGACCTTGCCATATCAATGAGTGTTCTATTCTTCCTTTCAACAAGGCCATTTGATTGTGGAGTGTACTTGGCCGAGAATTGATGTCTAATTCTAAATTCATCACACAACTCATCAATTCTAGTGTTCTTGAACTCACTACCATTGTCGCTTCTAACTCTCTTGATGGTTGTTTCAAACTCATTGTGAATGCACTTGACAAATGATTTGAATGTTGCAAACATATCACTTTTGTCCACTAGAAAGAATACCCAAGTGTATCTAGTATAGTCATCCACTATCACAAAGTTATATTTGTTACCACCAATGATAGTGTATTGTGTTGGTCCAAACAAATCGATGTGCAATAACTCAAATGCTTTACTAGTGCTCATCATGCTTTTCTTAGGATGGGTGTTTCCAACTTGTTTACCAGCTTGACAAGAGCTACAAAGTTTATCCTTCTCAAACACAACATCTTTTAAGCCTCTAACCAAGTCATACTTAACCAACCTATTCAATTGTTTCATTCCAACATGACCAAGCCTTATATGCCATAACCAACCCATGCTAGATTTAGTGAACAAGCATATAGATAATTTAGCTTCACTAGCATTGAAATCAACCAAGTATAGATTCTCATATCTAAAGCCTTTAAAGATCAAGTTAGAGCCATCTACACTTATGATTTCTACATCATCTACTCCAAATATGCATTTGAATCCAAGATCACACAATTGAGCCACGGATAGCAAATTGAAGTTCAAGCTCTTTACTAGCAACACATTGCAAATGCTCATGTCATTGGATATTGCAATCTTACCAAGCCCTTTGACCTTGCCTTTGCCATTGTCACCAAATGTGATACTATCATAACCATCATTGCCATTGGTATTGATTGACTTGAACATTTTTGCATCCCTGGTCATGTGTTGAGTGCACCTGCTATCAAGAACCCAATGCCTTCCTCCGGCTTTGTAATTGACCTATAAAAGAAGATCAATTCTTTTTAGGTACTCAAACTTGCTTGGGTCCTTGAAGGTTAGTCACTAAGCTCTTTGGTACCCAAATGGCTTTCTTCTTTGAGCCCATCCATGGCTTACCAATGAACTTAGCCTTTACACCATTTGTACCCTTTGCAAGCATATAAAAAGAATCAAGCTTAATGGAGGATACATTAGCGTTTTTGCTCTTATTTTTGCATTCATGCTCTTTGTGACCCACTTGCTTGCAACTAGTGCAAAACCGACCATTGTTCTTCACAAAACCAGTCTTGTGAGGAGCAAAGGCCGCCTTGCCTTTCTTGGGGATATAGCCCAATCCCTCTTTGTAGAGAGAAGCTCTTTGGCTACCCAAGCACATAAGCAAGCGGTCCTCACCACCATAGGCCTTAGCCAAGGTGTGAGTGAGCTTATTGACCTCCTTCTTAAGGTTCTCATTCTCAACCATTAGTGAGGCATCACAAGTGAAACCATCACTACTAGATGAGGTGAAAGTAGAAGTACTACAAGAAGGGTTAGTGGGAGCAACAATGATAGGCATAGATAATGATTCATTAATTATATCACAAATTAAACCTACATTGCAAGTTTCAACATGCTTCTTTTTAATTTGCTCATCAAGCAAAGAGGAATGAGCCTTTTTAAGCTTTTTGTGAGCCTTGTCAAGCTTCTCATAGGCTTCCTCTAGCCTCTCATGAGACGCATTGAGCTCATCAAAGGCTTGCTTAAAGGCTTTTAGTTCCTTGCACAAGCTTTTGCATTCCCTTCTCTCGATGTCAAAGTGTTCTTTAGCATCTTCTAGCATGTCAAATAGTTCATCCTTAGTAGGTTCATCATCATCACTATCACTTTCATTTTCATTTTCATTATCATGTTCCTCATCACTTCCATCATCACAAATTTGTACCTTAGTGGCCTTAGCCATGAAGCATGATGGAGTGTCGAAGAGAGAAGGCTTCTCATTGATAGCAATGCTTGCAAGTGCCTTCTTCTTTGTGGTCTTGTCATCATCACTATCATCATCATCACTTGAGGGAGCATCACTATCCCAAGTGACCGCATATGAACCACCCTTCTTCTTCTTGAAGGTCGTCTTCTCCTTCTTCTCTTTCTTTTCCTTCTTGTCCTTCTTCTTGTTTTTCTTATTTTCATCATCATTGTCGCTATTGTATGGACATTGAGCAACAAGATGATCTTTGGTTCCACATTTGAAGCACCTTCTTGACTCTTCCTTGTTCTTGGATGAAGATTTCTTTCTTCTAGCATGGTACCCTTTCTTTATCATGAATTTGCCAAATTTCTTGATAAAGAGAGCCATCTTCTCATCATCATCATCATCCCATGAACCATCATCTTCACTTGATGTTTCTTGCTTTGCCTTGCCCTTGGATGATGTGGCCTTGAATGCCACACTCTTCTTCTTCTTCTCATCTTTCTTCTCCTTCTTTTCTTCCTTCTCATCACCATCTCTATATGTATCATCGGTCATTATATCTCCCAACACTTGGTTTGGTGTCATGGTGTCCAAACCACTTCTCACTAGAATAGTGACTAATGTGCCAAATCTTGAAGGTAAGCATCTCAAGAACTTGTGAGAGAAGTCCTTGTCTTTCACCTCTTCTCCAAGTGCTTTGAGATCATTGACAAGCACTTGAAGCCTATGGAACATCTCTGGCACACTCTCATCCTCCTTCATCTTGAAGCTTGCAAACTTCTCTTTGAGAATGTATGCCTTTGCACCCTTCATGGCTTGAGTGCCCTCAAATGATTCTTCCAACTTCTTCCAAGCCTCATGAGCCATCTCAATATTCTTGATTTGCTCAAATGTTCTCTCATCAATTGCATCATGAATGGCACTTAGAGCAATGTCATTGTTTTAGAGAAGCACTTCTTCGATCATGGTGGGATTCTCCGGATCATTAATCTCAATTTTGGTTTCAACCACCTTTCACACTTTTCTATTGATTGACTTGATATGTGTAGTCATCTTTGATTTCCAATATGGATAATTTGTGCCATCAAATTGGGGTGGCTTCTTGGTGTTGTTGATTTGTGCCATTTTTACACCGAAGGTTGTTAAGCCTCAAATCACGGTGACCTCGGCTTTGATACCACTTGAAAGGCCGTAATGGCTAGAGGGGGGGGTGAATAGCCTAATAAAAATTTCTACAACAACACTTAGTAAACCGGTTAGATAATTATGAGGCGAAGCAAGTGTTGCGCTAGCCTACTAAAATTGCAAGCCACCTACCACAATTTTAGTTTCTATTGTCACTAACCACACAATAGTTATGGCACTACACTAAGTTAGTGTGCTCTCAAAGACTAACTAAAGAGCCACAGTAACCAAACTAGCAAGCTCTCACAACTAGCTACACTAAAGAGCTTGATAACTAGTTTGCGGTAATGTAAAGAGAGAGAGCAAGATAGTTATACCGTCGTGTTGAGGAGTGAACCAATCAATCACAAGAATCAATATCAATGAAGACAATCACCTTGGAATCAAATGATGAACACAATGATTTTTTTCTGAGGTTCACTTGCTTGCCGGCAAGCTAGTCCTCGTTGTGGCGATTCACTCACTTAGAGGTTCACGAGCTAATTGGCATCACATGCCAAACCCTCAATACAGTGCCGCACAACCAACACAAGATGAGGATCACACAAGCCATGAGCAATCCACTAGAGTACCTTTTGGCTCTCCACCGAGGAAAGGTCAAGAACCCCTCACAATCACCATGATCGGAGCCAGAGACAATCACCAATCTCCGCTCGATGATGCTCACTGCTCCAAGCCGTCTAGGTGGTGGCAACCACCAAGAGTAACAAGTGAATCCCACAGCGAAACATGAACACCAAGTGCCTCTAGATGCAAACACTCAAGCAATGCACTTGGATTCTCTCCTAATCTCACAAACATGTTGAATCAATGATGGAGATGAGTGGGAGGGCTTTGGCTAAGCTCATAAGGTTGCTATGTCAATGCAAATAGCCAAGAGAGTGAGCTTGAGCCGGCCATGGGGCTTAAATAGAAGCCCCCACAAAATAGGGTTGTTGTACCCCTTCACTAGGCACAACACGGGGTGACCAGACGCTCTGGTCATATTGATCGGACGCTGGTCCTCAGCGTTCGGTCACGCGATGCGTGCCATGTGTCCCCTCTCTTCAAATGTTGATCGCCCAATCTCAATGGTCAAGTGATGACCGGATGTAGCAACTCAAAGTGACCGGACACTGAGCCCCAGTGTCCGGTCATTTCCAGTAAGCATCCAGAGATGACTTTTCACGACCGGACGTGCCCGGTCATGCTTTACCGGACTCACCCAGCGTCCGGTCAAACGGTGACTCTTCTGTGTGCTGCCACATTAGCGGGATCAGACACACCCCTCCAGTGTCTGGTCACTAAGTGACCCAGCATCCGATCAAAGACCGACGCCAGCGTCTTCATGCTCCACCTGATCGGACACGCCGGTCCTACCGAGACCAGCATTCAGTCACTTACAGTGACCTTCATCTTTTTTGTCTAGGGCACCAGTGGTACAGTCGGACTGTCCACACTCTACGGGTGGACACTTTGTTGGTGAAGTGTCCTACCCCTTGCTCAAATATGCCAACCACCAAGTGTATCACCTTGTGCACATGTGTTAGCATATTTTTCACAAACATTTTTAAGGGTGTTAGCAATCCACTAGATCCTAAATGCATATGCAATGAGTTAGAGCATCTAGTGGCACTTTGATAACCGCATTTCGATATGAGTTTCACCCCTCTTAATAGTACGACTATCAATCCTAAATGTGATCATACTCACTAAGTGTCTCGATCACCAAAACAAAATGACTCCTACCATTTATACCTTTGTCTTGAGCCTTTTGTTTTTCTCTTTCTTCTTTTCAAGTCCAAGCAATTTATCATCACCATGGCATCGCCATCATCATGTCATGATCTTCATTTTCTTCACCACTTGGAATGTGCTACCTATCTCATGATCACTTGATAAACTAGGTTAGCACTTAGGGTTTCATCAATTCACCAAAACCAAACTAGTGCTTTCAAGGCCCCAACAAGGGGGAGCTGGGGAAAGACCCTCCCCCCACTGTGGATGACACCGAGGAGAAGGACGATGGCTTTTCGATGCCGAATGGCTGCCTTATGATCTTCGGAGGATCAGTGGCCTACAATTCCAAACGCCATCAGAAGGTTGCGCGCCACGAAGTCTACATGGCCCAACCGGCCACTCCTCCCTTCCTCTGGTGGTCGGAGTCCATGATAACCTTCGATCGGACTGACCATCTAGATACCGTCCCCCACCCAGGGAGATATCTGCTTGTGGTCGACCTAATCATCGACCCAAAGCGACTCACCAAAGTACTGATGGATGGAGGCAGCGGCCTCAACATCATGTACGCAAAGACACCTGGACCAGGACTCTTTTCCCACAGAGGGGATATGGGTCCGAAAGCTTTTCTCTAGCCCACCTAGGCCCAGGAGTTCAAGGGCTGGCCCAACAGTCTCGACGGCCGTCCTAACGAGGGATGGGCCCACAAGCGGCCAGAACTCAGGCACACAAGCCTCAAGGGAACCTTGATGAGTAATCAAGTCCCAACCAGGCAAACCCTAGATGAATCCCCATGAAAGGGATATCAGGGCTTCCTTTGAACTGTCCAGTTGACAAAAACTAAATCTCATAGCCATTCTCGCAAAGGGTCTGAAATTACCCCCCGGGCGATTCTATCTGAAAGGATCAAGATGCCCAAGAGGGGGGTGAATTTGGCTAATTCTAAAATTCTTTGCAATAATTAACCCCTACGATTAGCCCAATTAACCCCTTGTGCCTAGAAAGTGTTTCTATTGAACTACCACACAAAAGTTTAGCAACCTATAATCCAATCCTACTCTAGCATGGCAATTCTATGAATGTAAATGACAAGAATTGAATTGCTCAAAGTAAATGCTCAAAGTAAAGAGAGAAGGAGGAACACGGTGATGTTTTGCCGAGGTATCAGAGAGTCGCCACTCCCCACTAGTCCTCATTGGAGCACCCGCGCAAGGGTGTAGCTCCCCCTTGATTCGTGCAAGGATCAAGTGCTCTCTACGGGTTGATTCTTCGACACTCCGCCGCGGTGAATCACCCACAACCGCTCACAACTTGAGTTGGGTCATCCACAAGCTCCGCCGGATGATCACCAAGCTCCCAATCACCACCAATCTGTCTAGGTGATGGCGATCACCAAGAGTAATAAGCACAAACTCTCACTTGACCACGACAAGCCTAATGAGAAGGGTGGATGCACACTTTGCTACTCTTGCTTTCACTAATAAGGTCTCTCTTTGGGATTCTCAAATCTCAATCACCTCACTAGGACCTTGCTCTTCTTGGCACTCTCAAAGGTGTTTCTCAGCTGTTGGAATGAGCAAAAGTACCCCCTCATACGAATGGAGGAAGTATTTATAACCTTGGTTGAAAAACGAACCATTATGTGCCTCTACGGGGTGACCGAATGCTCCGGTCATGTTGACCAGACTCTCCGGTCAGTACACCCCGAAATCCAGTGTTTAAGTTGTGACCGGATACTAGACATCGTCCAGTCAGCACTGACCGGACGCGTCCGGTCATGATTTTCCCTCTCTGGAACCTTAATGGAGTCGACCAGACGCTAGTACCCAGCGTCCGGTCACTCACCTCTCAGTGTCCAGTCACGCTAGACGATTTCACCTTGATCAAATGAACTGACCAGACTCCGCACCAGCGTCCGGTCAGCATTTGACCCTCTATTAACTTTCAACTCTCAATCATATGTGAATAAAGTTTGCTTCAATTGATCTAAGGGCTTTTTAGGAGCTACCTAGTGCTAGATTTAGCAAGTGTGCACCACACCTAACCGACTAGACTCACCTAGGTCAAGCTACCCATTCATACCCCCCTTCATAGTACAGCTAAAGGAAAAACAAAGTCCTAAACTACTCTAAGTGTCTCTTCAACTCCAAACGACACTTAGAACTAGTCCATCCTTAACCTTGTCGTCCATCCTTTGAAAACCGAAATGATTTCCATTGTAGGGGCATGACAACCATGATTGTCCAATCAATATCCATTACCATGATCTAACTCAATTGCCTCTACAAAACACATGTTAGTCATAGTAATCTTGTATTGTCATTAATCACCGAAACCCAACAAGGGGCCTAGATGCTTTCAATCTCCCCCTTTTTGGTGATTGATGACAATACCACCTCAAGTATGTAAAAGAGTTGAGGTTTTTAACATGCTTGGTTCATATAACCTTTTGACAATAAGAACAAAAGTGTTAGGCAAGCTTATATGACCCAAGCCAACATAATGT
Source organism: Miscanthus floridulus (assembly GCF_019320115.1). NCBI lineage: Eukaryota > Viridiplantae > Streptophyta > Magnoliopsida > Poales > Poaceae > Miscanthus > Miscanthus floridulus. The sequence continues at coordinate 47,934,886 of NC_089590.1, forward strand.
ACTCCAAAGATATGAAATAAGCATGAGTACAAGTAATAAAGCTCATTTGCATCGGAGTAAAACACGGAAGCAAAGTAAATGAGCATAACACAAAGTGATATGACATAAATAATTCGAAGTAGAGAGCACACATGTCACATATCACATAAATATCACGATCACGTAGATAACACTATCACATAAATATATGGTTCGATGCATGAAAGTAACACACGAATGCATAATAGTGTATCACACATAAAACTCCAAATATAATAGATAAGCTAATAAATAGGCTCCCCCTAAAAGTATCACTCATAAGCTAATAAATAGGCTCCCCCTAAAAGTATCGCTCCCCCTAAGGCTAACATACTCGAACCCTCTCCCCCTTTGGCATCAAACACCAAAACCTAAGGGTTAGTCGGCGGGGCTGCAGCGGACGAGTCGGGCGCTGAGGTGCGAGGAGTGAGTTGGAACTATATGCCATCATCATCTGATCCTGTGCTCTGAGCTGTATGACCCTCTGTAGCTGGAAGCGACCCTAAAGTGGTCTGGGTCAGATCAGGAACTGGTGCGGCCTGTGATGTTGTAGGTATGACTGACGCAACTGAAGAAGGGAGCATCTCTGTAGTCCCAGTAATAGATACAACTATAGAAGGGCCTAGGACATGTAAATATGGTGTAGTAGGCTGCCCTATCAACTCACTAAAAGTAGCACCAAGGCTCCTGGAGACTAAAGTATCTGGCACAAGTAGCGAGGAAGTCTGAGCCGGTGTGAAGCCCGTCTGAAGAGGTGTGAACTGCGGGGCTAGCACTAGCGAGGCAAACCACTGGGACACCTACTATGTAGATGAAGTAAACTATGCTGGTGGTTGTCCCTGACTCTGAAGCTCACTAGGCTGTAACGCTGGAGTCATAGAAGTGGTGGCAGGCTAACCAATCTAGGGTGAAGGCTATGGCGGTGGAGCCCCAATAGCTGTCACAACATGCTGCATAAACCCAACTAGCTACTGCTACATGAGGAGCTGCTGCTGATGCATGGCCTACTGTTGCTGCTGTATAGCCTGCTGCTGCTACTGGATCGCCTGCTGCTGTCGCTGAAACTCATCCTGCCTGGTCTGGAACTGTGCAAATGTAGCGGCAGTCTCCTAGGCCTAGCGAGCCTAGTCCTGCCTCATCTGCTCAAGTATGGCAAGTAGAGCGGGGTCAGTCTATGGTACAGGTGGAGCTGAACTAGAGCTACCGACCTCATGGTCATGTCATCGTGGAGGCATCTGAGGGATAGCCTGGTAGTCATCATCTGAGTTGTCGCTGGTGTCACTCTCGACCATACCCTCCTGCTGAGCATCAAGCTGCTCCTCCTCTATAGCTGAAATGCCCCTGATGGTCTCATCCTGCTAGGCTGGTGTTTTTAGCACATCTAGACGATGGGTCGGCTAGCTAGGTGCACTTGGCCTGCTGTGCCGTATCATCTGAGTCATGTTGTAGGCAGGAAACTCTGTAGTAGCACCACTGTACTCTGCTGGCATCTTAGGTGGCCTCACAATAACTACCCTGTGAATAAGAAAAGTTATCCAATGGGCATAGGGCAACTGTCGATGACCTCTAAACCCCTCTGCAATAGTATCCTTCATCTCTGATAGTAGGAGATGCCAAATGCCAAATACAGTCTGCTGCATCATAGAGTTGAGAAGTCACAACTGAATGCGAGTCAATCCCTCGCGATATCCCATCCTCGAAAGTAGTGTCCTCCTAATGATAGCCTCAAGCACTCTAGCAGTAGGAGTGAGATCACTGGGTGTCCTACTCGACCCTTCGCCAAATGGCTCTATGAAGCAATGGCGGACCCAATCTGTAGGAGGCACCATACTGCCATGTGGGCATCTGGGAGGCGTTGTCTGTCCATAGCAAACCTCATGTAGTCAGACAGGCTACTCCTGAAGCCTGAGAATCTCCCTGACCCTAGAGCTCATCAGCCTATAATCTCTGCCTCTAAAAGCAAAGTGAATGAATCTGTGTTGCGGGTCAATCTAAAGTGTAGCATAGAACTCATGGACCCAAGATGGAACATATAAGCCTGTCCGTCCGAGTAAGTCAGTCAGCCCTGGTAGGTAAGACAGATAAGGGCGAATATGCTCTCCAGCTGTTGCTACAATGGACTCAATGTTGCACACCCTCTGAGATCTGAATACTGCCCCACTGTTAAGATAAGCATTATAAAAGTCTTCCTGCAGTAGTGTGTAGAAGCCCTCTGATGCACGCTCATCCCGCCTCGATGGAAACCACTGCTCAAACTCCACAAATCTGAGCTAATGAACCTGCTTGGCCATGGTGGCCCTCAGATCTAGATGAGTCACTAGAGGCAGACCCTATGGTCTAGGAGGCAGACGAGAACCCCTTCGCTATGTATCTGCCCTCGGCATGATTGGAGCACGGGTACGACCAGAGCAGCGAAGCTATGGTTGAGGTGCCTACTCTGTCTCCTCGGCCTGCTCTCCCTCTTGAGTCTGCTCTACTGGCTATAGCTCCTGCTGTGACTCCCCCTCAGGCTGACTCTCATCAATAGCGACACGCCGGCCTCTAACCATGGTTGGCCTAGCTGGACCACCATGACGACGCTCAACCTCTAGAAGTGCAGCCCTCTGTGCGGGTGAGAGCTGATCTACAATAACAACACCACTCCTAGCACCTCCTCTCTAGCACAATCTGTGGCCTCTGCAACTACGGCTGCTCTTGCTATATCTGCATCAGGGTACTTGCGCTTCTTCATCGCTAGCTTCTTCGTCGCCTTGCCTTTTACATCTGTAGGCTGGCGAGGCGGGGGCCTCGGATCCTCATCACCAGGACCTCCTCCGACATTCTTGACATGAGCCATCTGATGGAGCTGAAAGGAACAACTGCCGCTAACAAAGATCAACTGCCAACTGTCACTTCCGAGGCTTGGCCTTGATCTGTACTCGTGAGCTTGGCCCTGAGTTGACTGACAACTGCCACTAAGACCTCAGAAACACCGACTTGCTTCACGTTAGAATAGATCGGATATATGAATAATTTCAATATATCTAAAGATATGAAACCCTAAGAAGCAAGCAATAGATGTGTGATTGGAATCGAGGGCTTGCTACCAAACAAACCGCAATCCAAAAAGTAGAGTAACGACATGCGGGGAACCACCAGCAATCCTAGGGTTAGGGTTGCACTAGCCAGTGTGGATCGGCAGCAGGGAAGATGCAATGTGGGCACTGGAAGCTCTTGTGAAGGCAGCAGAAACTCCGGCGAGGAACAGTCGACGATGCTAGGGCACTGTCACGGCAGCGGTGCTGGAGCATGGCTCGGGCGAGCTGTAGCCCGGGTGACGTGGGCGCGGCAGTGCTAGCGCAGGGCGAAGCTGTGGCGCGTAGAGGTGCTGGCATAGGGAGCCGGCGCTAGCATAGGAGCAGGGCGAGCACGGTGGCGCGGCAGCTCGACTCAAGACTGGCGATGACGGTGTAGGTTAGCGGTGGATTAAAGCCTTAGGTCAACCAGAGATTGGATTTTGTGGCGACCCCAACAAAATAGAAAAGGAAACAGATGAGAAGTCCTGAACCCGCACATTTTCTATTGATCGGATGCTCTGGTGGCAACGACCGGATGCTGCCACCCAGAGTCCGGTCTACTCTAGAGAGGTCCAAAACCTCTAGAGCAGCGACCAGATGCATTTGGTGAACCCTGACCGGACACAGCCAGAGTCCGGTCCTTACTGCTTTGATCGCCTTCGCTTGATCGGACGTAGAACCACCATCTGATCGGACGCTGAACAACAGAGTCCGATCACTCCAACGCAGCAGGTTCACCTCCTGTGAACTGACCAGACGCTGGACTTTAGAGTCCGGTGCAGCGTCCGGTCACTCTTTTTCTAGCAAATCTTCAAAGTCCTTTGTGCTGCCTGTTCCCAATCAAGTCCCAACTTCAATAAGATCCAAATAAACACCAATTGAGACTGATGTGAGTGACCTCTCTCAAACCCTCAAAATTTTCAAAAATATTTTGCCTTAGGCTATAATTCTTTTTAAGAAAATAGGCAATAAGAGGGCGATTTAAGATAAATGACAAAGCAACATTCATGCATATGCAATGCAATACTTGAAAGTAAATATTGTTGCTTGTCAAGTTTGATCCAAGGTTAAGCTTCTTCACATGCTTTACGGCGGTTATCTTAACCATTTTAGATAAGCCCTAAGTGCATTACCATAAAGTAAACATGTTGTATATTACAATGTAATGCAAGGGACAACACAAGCTCATTTTCTAGTGAAATTGTAAAAATCAAGAACACTGAGCTCATTCCGCAATCTACAAAATGTTGCCTCATCTAGCGGTTTAGGGAAGATATCCACCAATTGGTCCTCGGTCCTTACACCTTCTAATGATATATCATTCTTTGCAACATGATCTCTAAGAAAGTGATGGTGGATATCTATGTGCTTGGTGCGAGAGTGTTGAACCAGATTATTTGCTAGTTTTACCGCACTTTTATTGTCACATAAAAGAGGTACTTTTTCTAGAACTACACCATAGTCTAGCAAATCTGGAACCTTAATGGAGTCGACCAGACGCTAGTACCCAGCGTCCGGTCACTCACCTCTCAGTGTCCAGTCACGCTAGACGATTTCACCTTGATCAAATGAACTGACCAGACTCCGCACCAGCGTCCGGTCAGCATTTGACCCTCTATTAACTTTCAACTCTCAATCATATGTGAATAAAGTTTGCTTCAATTGATCTAAGGGCTTTTTAGGAGCTACCTAGTGCTAGATTTAGCAAGTGTGCACCACACCTAACCGACTAGACTCACCTAGGTCAAGCTACCCATTCATACCCCCCTTCATAGTACAGCTAAAGGAAAAACAAAGTCCTAAACTACTCTAAGTGTCTCTTCAACTCCAAACGACACTTAGAACTAGTCCATCCTTAACCTTGTCGTCCATCCTTTGAAAACCGAAATGATTTCCATTGTAGGGGCATGACAACCATGATTGTCCAATCAATATCCATTACCATGATCTAACTCAATTGCCTCTACAAAACACATGTTAGTCATAGTAATCTTGTATTGTCATTAATCACCGAAACCCAACAAGGGGCCTAGATGCTTTCAATCTCCCCCTTTTTGGTGATTGATGACAATACCACCTCAAGTATGTAAAAGAGTTGAGGTTTTTAACATGCTTGGTTCATATAACCTTTTGACAATAAGAACAAAAGTGTTAGGCAAGCTTATATGACCCAAGCCAACATAATGTACTCCAAAGATATGAAATAAGCATGAGTACAAGTAATAAAGCTCATTTGCATCGGAGTAAAACACGGAAGCAAAGTAAATGAGCATAACACAAAGTGATATGACATAAATAATTCGAAGTAGAGAGCACACATGTCACATATCACATAAATATCACGATCACGTAGATAACACTATCACATAAATATATGGTTCGATGCATGAAAGTAACACACGAATGCATAATAGTGTATCACACATAAAACTCCAAATATAATAGATAAGCTAATAAATAGGCTCCCCCTAAAAGTATCACTCATAAGCTAATAAATAGGCTCCCCCTAAAAGTATCGCTCCCCCTAAGGCTAACATACTCGAACCCTCTCCCCCTTTGGCATCAAACACCAAAACCTAAGGGTTAGTCGGCGGGGCTGCAGCGGACGAGTCGGGCGCTGAGGTGCGAGGAGTGAGTTGGAACTATATGCCATCATCATCTGATCCTGTGCTCTGAGCTGTATGACCCTCTGTAGCTGGAAGCGACCCTAAAGTGGTCTGGGTCAGATCAGGAACTGGTGCGGCCTGTGATGTTGTAGGTATGACTGACGCAACTGAAGAAGGGAGCATCTCTGTAGTCCCAGTAATAGATACAACTATAGAAGGGCCTAGGACATGTAAATATGGTGTAGTAGGCTGCCCTATCAACTCACTAAAAGTAGCACCAAGGCTCCTGGAGACTAAAGTATCTGGCACAAGTAGCGAGGAAGTCTGAGCCGGTGTGAAGCCCGTCTGAAGAGGTGTGAACTGCGGGGCTAGCACTAGCGAGGCAAACCACTGGGACACCTACTATGTAGATGAAGTAAACTATGCTGGTGGTTGTCCCTGACTCTGAAGCTCACTAGGCTGTAACGCTGGAGTCATAGAAGTGGTGGCAGGCTAACCAATCTAGGGTGAAGGCTATGGCGGTGGAGCCCCAATAGCTGTCACAACATGCTGCATAAACCCAACTAGCTACTGCTACATGAGGAGCTGCTGCTGATGCATGGCCTACTGTTGCTGCTGTATAGCCTGCTGCTGCTACTGGATCGCCTGCTGCTGTCGCTGAAACTCATCCTGCCTGGTCTGGAACTGTGCAAATGTAGCGGCAGTCTCCTAGGCCTAGCGAGCCTAGTCCTGCCTCATCTGCTCAAGTATGGCAAGTAGAGCGGGGTCAGTCTATGGTACAGGTGGAGCTGAACTAGAGCTACCGACCTCATGGTCATGTCATCGTGGAGGCATCTGAGGGATAGCCTGGTAGTCATCATCTGAGTTGTCGCTGGTGTCACTCTCGACCATACCCTCCTGCTGAGCATCAAGCTGCTCCTCCTCTATAGCTGAAATGCCCCTGATGGTCTCATCCTGCTAGGCTGGTGTTTTTAGCACATCTAGACGATGGGTCGGCTAGCTAGGTGCACTTGGCCTGCTGTGCCGTATCATCTGAGTCATGTTGTAGGCAGGAAACTCTGTAGTAGCACCACTGTACTCTGCTGGCATCTTAGGTGGCCTCACAATAACTACCCTGTGAATAAGAAAAGTTATCCAATGGGCATAGGGCAACTGTCGATGACCTCTAAACCCCTCTGCAATAGTATCCTTCATCTCTGATAGTAGGAGATGCCAAATGCCAAATACAGTCTGCTGCATCATAGAGTTGAGAAGTCACAACTGAATGCGAGTCAATCCCTCGCGATATCCCATCCTCGAAAGTAGTGTCCTCCTAATGATAGCCTCAAGCACTCTAGCAGTAGGAGTGAGATCACTGGGTGTCCTACTCGACCCTTCGCCAAATGGCTCTATGAAGCAATGGCGGACCCAATCTGTAGGAGGCACCATACTGCCATGTGGGCATCTGGGAGGCGTTGTCTGTCCATAGCAAACCTCATGTAGTCAGACAGGCTACTCCTGAAGCCTGAGAATCTCCCTGACCCTAGAGCTCATCAGCCTATAATCTCTGCCTCTAAAAGCAAAGTGAATGAATCTGTGTTGCGGGTCAATCTAAAGTGTAGCATAGAACTCATGGACCCAAGATGGAACATATAAGCCTGTCCGTCCGAGTAAGTCAGTCAGCCCTGGTAGGTAAGACAGATAAGGGCGAATATGCTCTCCAGCTGTTGCTACAATGGACTCAATGTTGCACACCCTCTGAGATCTGAATACTGCCCCACTGTTAAGATAAGCATTATAAAAGTCTTCCTGCAGTAGTGTGTAGAAGCCCTCTGATGCACGCTCATCCCGCCTCGATGGAAACCACTGCTCAAACTCCACAAATCTGAGCTAATGAACCTGCTTGGCCATGGTGGCCCTCAGATCTAGATGAGTCACTAGAGGCAGACCCTATGGTCTAGGAGGCAGACGAGAACCCCTTCGCTATGTATCTGCCCTCGGCATGATTGGAGCACGGGTACGACCAGAGCAGCGAAGCTATGGTTGAGGTGCCTACTCTGTCTCCTCGGCCTGCTCTCCCTCTTGAGTCTGCTCTACTGGCTATAGCTCCTGCTGTGACTCCCCCTCAGGCTGACTCTCATCAATAGCGACACGCCGGCCTCTAACCATGGTTGGCCTAGCTGGACCACCATGACGACGCTCAACCTCTAGAAGTGCAGCCCTCTGTGCGGGTGAGAGCTGATCTACAATAACAACACCACTCCTAGCACCTCCTCTCTAGCACAATCTGTGGCCTCTGCAACTACGGCTGCTCTTGCTATATCTGCATCAGGGTACTTGCGCTTCTTCATCGCTAGCTTCTTCGTCGCCTTGCCTTTTACATCTGTAGGCTGGCGAGGCGGGGGCCTCGGATCCTCATCACCAGGACCTCCTCCGACATTCTTGACATGAGCCATCTGATGGAGCTGAAAGGAACAACTGCCGCTAACAAAGATCAACTGCCAACTGTCACTTCCGAGGCTTGGCCTTGATCTGTACTCGTGAGCTTGGCCCTGAGTTGACTGACAACTGCCACTAAGACCTCAGAAACACCGACTTGCTTCACGTTAGAATAGATCGGATATATGAATAATTTCAATATATCTAAAGATATGAAACCCTAAGAAGCAAGCAATAGATGTGTGATTGGAATCGAGGGCTTGCTACCAAACAAACCGCAATCCAAAAAGTAGAGTAACGACATGCGGGGAACCACCAGCAATCCTAGGGTTAGGGTTGCACTAGCCAGTGTGGATCGGCAGCAGGGAAGATGCAATGTGGGCACTGGAAGCTCTTGTGAAGGCAGCAGAAACTCCGGCGAGGAACAGTCGACGATGCTAGGGCACTGTCACGGCAGCGGTGCTGGAGCATGGCTCGGGCGAGCTGTAGCCCGGGTGACGTGGGCGCGGCAGTGCTAGCGCAGGGCGAAGCTGTGGCGCGTAGAGGTGCTGGCATAGGGAGCCGGCGCTAGCATAGGAGCAGGGCGAGCACGGTGGCGCGGCAGCTCGACTCAAGACTGGCGATGACGGTGTAGGTTAGCGGTGGATTAAAGCCTTAGGTCAACCAGAGATTGGATTTTGTGGCGACCCCAACAAAATAGAAAAGGAAACAGATGAGAAGTCCTGAACCCGCACATTTTCTATTGATCGGATGCTCTGGTGGCAACGACCGGATGCTGCCACCCAGAGTCCGGTCTACTCTAGAGAGGTCCAAAACCTCTAGAGCAGCGACCAGATGCATTTGGTGAACCCTGACCGGACACAGCCAGAGTCCGGTCCTTACTGCTTTGATCGCCTTCGCTTGATCGGACGTAGAACCACCATCTGATCGGACGCTGAACAACAGAGTCCGATCACTCCAACGCAGCAGGTTCACCTCCTGTGAACTGACCAGACGCTGGACTTTAGAGTCCGGTGCAGCGTCCGGTCACTCTTTTTCTAGCAAATCTTCAAAGTCCTTTGTGCTGCCTGTTCCCAATCAAGTCCCAACTTCAATAAGATCCAAATAAACACCAATTGAGACTGATGTGAGTGACCTCTCTCAAACCCTCAAAATTTTCAAAAATATTTTGCCTTAGGCTATAATTCTTTTTAAGAAAATAGGCAATAAGAGGGCGATTTAAGATAAATGACAAAGCAACATTCATGCATATGCAATGCAATACTTGAAAGTAAATATTGTTGCTTGTCAAGTTTGATCCAAGGTTAAGCTTCTTCACATGCTTTACGGCGGTTATCTTAACCATTTTAGATAAGCCCTAAGTGCATTACCATAAAGTAAACATGTTGTATATTACAATGTAATGCAAGGGACAACACAAGCTCATTTTCTAGTGAAATTGTAAAAATCAAGAACACTGAGCTCATTCCGCAATCTACAAAATGTTGCCTCATCTAGCGGTTTAGGGAAGATATCCACCAATTGGTCCTCGGTCCTTACACCTTCTAATGATATATCATTCTTTGCAACATGATCTCTAAGAAAGTGATGGTGGATATCTATGTGCTTGGTGCGAGAGTGTTGAACCAGATTATTTGCTAGTTTTACCGCACTTTTATTGTCACATAAAAGAGGTACTTTTTCTAGAACTACACCATAGTCTAGCAAAGTTTGTTTCATATAAAGTATTTGTGCACAACAAGCACCCGTGGTAATATATTCCGCTTCAGCGGTGGACAAAGCCACACTATTTTGTTTCTTGGAGGACCAAGACACAAGTGATCTACCAAGCAAATGGCACCCTCCGGATGTGCTCTTTCTATCAACTTTGCACCTGGCATAATCCAAATCGAAATAGCCAATTAATTCAAATCTAGCTCCTTTGGGATACCAAAGGCCAATGCTTGGTGTGTGCTTAAGATACTTAAGGATTCTTTTAACGGCAATCAAATGAGTTTCCTTAGGATTAGCTTGAAATCTAGCACACATACACACACTAAACATGATGTTAGGCCTAGATACGGTTAAATATAACAAGCTACTAATCATAGAGCAGTAGAGAGTTTGATCAACCGTGTTACCTCCCTCATCTAGGTCGAGGTGTCCATTTGTTAGCATTGGTGTCTTGATTGGCTTACATTCATCCATCTTGAATCTCTTGAGAACATCATTTGTATATTTCTCTTAAGAGATGAAAATCCCTTCTCTCATTTGCTTGACTTGAAAACCAAGAAAGAATGTAAGCACTCCAATCATTGACATCTCGAACTCCTTCGACATCAATTCACCAAATTCCTTGCAAGAATCTTCATTTGATGATCCAAAGATGGTATCATCAACATATACTTGACAAATGAAGATATGTCCATCAAGCTTCTTGGTGAATAGTGTGGTGTCGACCTTCCCAATGGTGAAGCCCTTCTCAATGAGGAAGTCCCGAAGGCGCTCATACCAAGCTCTTAGGGCTTGCTTAAGCCCATATAATGCCTTGGACAACCTATAAACATGATTAGAATATCTAGGGTCTTTAAACCCAGGAGGTTGATCAACATAGACTAGTTCATTAATAAAGCCATTTAAAAATGCACTTTTCACATCCATTTAATAAAGTTTCATTTCATGATATGATGCATATGCAAGGAGGATACGGATGGCTTCTAGTCTTGCAACTGGTGCAAAGGTCTCTCCAAAATCCAAGCCTTCAACTTGAGAGAACCCCTTTGCAACTAGTCTTACCTTGTTTCTAACAACTACGCCTTGATCATCTTGCTTGTTGCGGAACACTCATTTTATTCCAATGACTCTTACACCTTTTGGTCGCTCTTCAAGAGTCCAAACTTCATTTCAGGTGAAGTTGTTCAACTCTTCATGCATGGCATTTATCCAATCTAGATCTTGAAGAGCTTCTTCTACCTTGGTAGGCTCAAAACAAGAGACAAAAGAGTGATGTGCAATAAATGAAGCAAGTTTTTGTGAGTGAGTCATTACACCCTTTGATGGACTCCCTATGATGAGATCTTATGGATGATCTTATAGTAGAGGTGTATTTCTTCTATTAACCACTTGAGGGGAGGTTGTGGAGCATCAACATCTTGTGTTTGTGTCACCATTTGCTCATGGGAGACATGAGTATCTTTATTTTCTACTCTCCCATCTTTTTAACCATCTTGTGGCACATTTGATGAAGAAGGTGGATTGATCACTTGTATATCATCTTGAGGCTTGATGCCTCCAACCGAAATGTTCTTCATAGCCTCCCTCAATGGTTCATCACCTACATCATCAAGATTCTCATGTGCTCCTTGGGAGCCATTAGATTCATCAAATTACATATCATATGTTTCTTCAACCAAGCCGGTGGCATGATTAAATACTCTATATGCTTTGAACTTTGATGAGTAACCAACAAGAAAACCAATATCACAACGTCTTTAAAACTTCCCTAGGTGTTGCCGCTTCTTGTAGATGTAGCATTTGCAACCAAACACCCTAAAGAAGGAGACGTCCGGCTTCTTCCCATTGAGCAACTCATAAGGTGTCTTGCCAAGAAACTTTTGAAGGAATAGGTGGTTGGATGCATAGCAAGCGGTGTTGATAGCTTCCGCCCATAGAGCTTCGGGAGTGTTGTACTCATCAAGCATTGTTCTTGCAAGAGTGATCAATGTCCAGTTCTTTCTCTCAACTACACCATTTTATTGAGGAGTATATATTGCGGAGACCTCATGTTTGATTCCAACTTCATCACAATATGCTTCTATGTTTGTGTTGTCAAATTCTTTACCGTTGTCACTTCTAATTTTCTTGAGCTTCACTTCAAACTCATTTTGTGCTCTCTTGGCAAACTTCTTGAAGCATGATGCAACTTCAGATTTGTCATGAAGGAAGAAAACCCATGTGTATCTAGAATAGTCATCAACAATCACAAGACAATAAAGATTCCCTCCCAAACTCTTGTAAGTTGTTGGTCCAAATAAGTCCATGTGAAGGAGCTCTAGCACTCTTGTGGTTGACATGAAAGCTTTTGCTGGATGAGTATTTGCAGCTTGCTTGCCGGCTTGACATGCACTACAAAGCTTGTCCTTCTCAAACTTCACATCCTTCAATCCTCTCACCAAATCATTCTTCATTAGCTTCTTGAGTGAGCTCATCCCAACATGAGCAAGTCTTCTATGCCATAGCCACCCAAGTGTTGTTTTGGTGAACAGGCATGTCTTCAAGTTAGCATCTTCGGAGGTGAAATCCACTAGATATAGGTTGTTGTATCTAAATCATTTGAATATCACTTGATCATCATCCTTCTTAGATACAACAACTTCCTTCTCGGTAAACAAGCATTGGAAGCCAAGATCACACAACTGTCCAACAGATAGCAAGTTGAAGCTCAATTAAGCAACATATAGCACATTTGAGATTCAATGACCATTTGATATTGCCACTTTGCCCAATCCTTTGACTTTGCCCTTTGAGTTATCTCTAGATGTGATTCTTTCTTGTCCATCTACTTCTTCATCTAGTGAGATGAACATACGAGGATCACCGGTCATATGTTGTGTGCAACCACTATTAATAACCCAATGACTTCCATCGGTCTTGTAGTTCACCTACACACAAGAGATCAAGCTTTAGGAACCCAAACTTGTTGAGGGCCCTTCACCTTCTCAACAAGTGACTTTGCTACCCAAATTTTCTTAGGCCTATTCTTGTTGGGAGGTCCTAAGAACATGACTTTCATCTTTCCACTAGAATCATTTCTAAACATGTAATGAGCATTGAAAGCAAAAGGTCTAGCATGCTTGGGCAAGGGTTGTGGTGGTAGAGTTTGGCACTCATGGGCAAAGTGGCCTTCTTGTCCACACTCAAAACATCTCTTTGGCTTTGGCTTTGACTTGTGCTGTTGTTGAGCTTGAGCCTTCTTCTCTTGGTTTGTTAAGTACCCAATGCCACTTCTATCCATCTTCATGACAGTGTTCATTAGTAGCTCACTTTGAAGATGCTTGCCTCTTGTGAATTTGCTCAATCCAATCTTAAGATGCTCTTTATCTAACTTGAGCTTTTTGTTTTCTTCCTTGAGTGCATCATTGTTTTTCTCTTCTTTGAGTTTCTTGTTCTCTTCTTTTAGCTTCTCATTCTCAAGAATCAAATCACCATCATGATCAAGAGTTTCTAGCACAATAGTGTTGTGAGTTTTGGTCTCTTCAAGATCTTTCTTGAGCTTTTCATTGTCATTCTTGAGCTTGACAAACTCATCATAATTATCGGCCTCAACCACTTGCTTGCCCTTGCTACTAGAACTTTGCTCAATGCTCTCAATAATCAAATCATCACATGATGTAGCTATATCAATCATAACAACATTGTTAGTAGGCTCATTGGATAGAAATTCTTGAGCAATGACAAGATTGTCATGATTAATCTTAAGAGTGGTATATTCTTCTTTTAGCTTGTTGTGGCTAGTGATGAACTCTTTGTGCATCCCCTTAAGTTTATCATGTTTATCTTTAAGCTCTTTCTTAGAAGATTTGAGCTCCTTGAGTTTAGATGATATAGCATCATTTGCTTCTCTAAGCTCAACACTAGCCTTTTCCGCTATATCACATTTTGCTAAAAGTGAATCATTCTTAGCTTCTAGCTTTTCATTCTTAGCTCTAGACTTTTTAATGATCTTAGTGTATTGATTTAGCAATTTAACAAGATCATCATAAGAAGGTGATTCATATTCATCATCATCGCTATCGCTATCATCATTGCTAGCATGTTCATCACCACTACTATCATCATTTGATACCTTGCGATCACCCTTGGCCATAAGGCATAGGTGTGTAGAGGATGATGGCGGTGGTGGTGGTGAAGATGATGAAGAGTCAATAACAATGGCGGCCACCTTCTTGTTGTCACTATCATCATCGGATGAGCCACTAGATGAATCAATGTCCGTGAGCCAATCACCGATGATGTATGCCTTTCCACTTTTCTTCTTCTTGTGGAAGTCCTTCTTCTTGCCATCTCTCTTCTTGTATGGCTTGTTTTTCTTCTTCTCATCTTCTTCTTCATTGCTTGAGTCATCTTTCTTGTCCTTGTACTTGTTCTTCAACTTGTGTTTCTTGGGCTTGGTGCATTGGTGTGCTAGATGACCAAGTTCTCCACAATTGTAGCAATCCATCTCGGAGATTGGCTTCCTTCTAGAGCTAGTGAAGAACTTCTTTTTCTTGACATCAAACTTGATGCCACTCTTGTTAAGCTTCTTTAGCATCTTGGCGGTTCTTCTCACCATGAGAGCAAGACTTGCATCATCAACTTCATCATCACTTGAGCTCTCATACTCAAGTCTTGCTTTGCCCTTCTCTTGGCTAGCTTTGAATGCTAAGTCCTTGTCTTTCTTCTTGGTAGAGGATGAGCCATCTTGTGGCGTGATGTGTATGTACATCTCATGAGCATTGATCTTTCCTAAGATTTGTGCCGATGTAGCGGTGGAAAGATCACCTTGATGAAGAACGGTCACAATATGCCCATATTTGTCAATGGGTAGGACACTCAAGATCTTTCTTACAACATCGGATGGTTGCATTTGAGTGAGTCCAAGCCCATTGACTTCCTCTATAAGAACATTCAAGCGTGAGTACATTTCATTAGCACTCTCTTTGGGAAGCATCTCAAATGAATTTAGCTTTTTCATAACAAGATGATATTGTTCCTCACGCTCGCTCTTAGTTCCCTCATGGAGCGCACAAATATCCGACCATAGTGCATGGGCGTCTTTGTGGTTCCTCACCCGATTGAACACATCTTCGCAAAGGCCTCTAAAGATGGTGTTTCGAGCCTTTGCATTCCATTTCTTGTAATTCACCTCATCGCCTTGTAGGTGTGTAGCATCCTGAGGTTTTGGGAAGCCTTGTGAGGCAGCTCTAAGTATTCCAATATCTAGAGCTTCTAAATACGCCTCCATATGGATTTTCCAATATGGAAAATCATCCCCCTCAAAGATAGGAGGAGGTCCATCCCTGTGGGACATCTTTCTCTAGGCGGTTAAGCCTAAATATGTGAGCATGAGGCTCTGATACCAATTGAAAGAATCAAGATGCCCAAGAGGGGGGGTGAATTGGGCTAATTCTAAAATTCTTTGCAATAATTAACCCCTACGGTTAGCCCAATTAACCCCTTTTGCCTAGAAAGTGTTTCTATTGAACTACCGCACAAAAAGTTTAGCAACCTATATTTCAATCCTACTCTAGCATGGCAATTCTATGAATGTAAATGACAAGAATTGAATTGCTCAAAGTAAAGAGAGAAGGAGGAGCGCGGCGATGTTTTGCCGAGGTATCGGAGAGTCGCCACTCCCCACTAGTCCTCGTTGGAGCACCCGCGCAAGGGTGTAGCTCCCCCTTGATCCGCGCAAGGATCAAGTGCTCTCTATGGGTTGATTCTTCGACAATCTATCGTGGTGAATCACCCACAACCGCTCATAACTTGAGTTGGGTCATCCACAAGCTCCGTCGGATGATCACCAAGCTCCCAATCACCACCAAGCCATCTAGGTGATGGCGATCACCAAGAGTAACAAGCATGAACTCTCACTTGACCATGATAAGCCTAATGAGAAGGATGGATGCACACTTTGCTACTCTTGCTTTCACTAATGAGGGCTCTCTTTGGGATTCTCAAATCTCAATCACCTCACTAGGACCTTGCTCTTCTTGGCACTCTCAAAGGTGTTTATCAGCTGTTGGAATGAGCAAAAGTACCCTCTCACACGAATGGAGGAAGTATTTATAACCTTAGTTAAAAAACAAACCGTTATGTGCCTCTACGGGGTGACCGGACACTCTGGTCATGTTGACCGGACGCTCTAGTCAGTACACCCCAAAATCCAGTGTTTAAGTTGTGACCAGACGCGTCCGGTCATGATTTTCCCTCTCTAGAACCTTATTAGAGTCGACCGGACACTGGCACCCAGCGTTCGGTCGCTCACCTCTTAGTGTTTGGTCGCGCCAAACGATTTCACCTTGATCAAATGAACTGACCGGACTCTGCGCCAGCGTTCGGTCACACCAAAATTAGCATCCGGTCAGCATTTGACCCTCCATTCACTTCCAACTCTCAATTATATGTGAATAAAGTTTGCTTCAATTGATCTAAGGGCTTTTTAGGAGCTACCTAGTGCTAGATTTAGCAAGTGTGCATCACACCTAACCCACTAGACTCACCTAGGTCAAGCTACCCGTTCATACCCCCCTTCATAGTACGACCAAAGGAAAAACAAAGTCCTAAACTACTCTAAGTGTCTCTTCAACTCCAAACGGCACTTAGAACTAGTCCATCCTTTGAAAACCAAAACGATTTCCATCATAGGGGCATGACAACCATGATTGCCCAATCAATCTCCATTACCATGACCTAACTCAATTGCCTCTGCAAAACACACGTTAGTCATAGTAATCTTGTATTGTCATTAATCATCAAAACCCAACTAGGGGCCTAGATGCTTTCACTATCCTAATCACCTGGGGGCTCGAGGGCTACACCCGACGGGTGCGCTCGCGCGCACCCTCTGGCAAATCGAAATACCCCCAGGTGATTCTACCCGAATCACCTGGGGGCTCGAGGGCTACACCCATCGGGTGTGCTCGCGCGCACCCTCTGGCAAGTCAAATCAACCCCCGGGTGATTCTGTCCGAATCACCCGAGGGCTCGGGGGCTACTATCGGGGACCTAATACCAGGGTACCCAATGACATAGAATTAATAACCATCGAACATTGACGCTTCCGATCAGACAAGAATGCTACTACACTTCTTGCCCGAATGACGGAAGATTGGTTCCGCCTCGCCCGACCCCCAATGGCTAAGGCTCCGCCTCACCCGACGGCTGAGGGCTAGCTCCGCCTCACCCAATGTCTGAGGGTAGACTCTGCCTCGCCCGACGTCTGAGGGCAGACCCCGCCTCGCCCGATGGTTGAGGACAGGCCTCGCCTCGCCCAATGTCTGAGGGTAGACTCCGCCTCACCCAATGGTTGAGGGTAGGCCTCGTCTCGCCCAACGTCTAAGGGTAGGCTCCGCCTCGCTCGACGGCTAAGGGATGGCTCCTCCTCGCCCGATGTCTAAGGGCAGGCTTCGCCTCGCCCGACGACTATACCCTGCTCCTTCATAGAGATGAGCACAGGGTACGACAGGACATTTGAGTCAACCGTAGTACCGAGGACCATGCCTTGCATGCCTGCAGAAAGGTACTATCAGGATATGACTGGACGGGCGCTTTAGGCCCTTTCCGACATGACAGAGCCCAAACAGTGTTGTAGGCACCGACTTTTGTCCCACAGTGTTGTAGGCGCCACCATCAGCCCTTAGACGCGGATACTAACACAAGCATATGATAACCACTATGATCCAAGATAGAACTCAAATCATCTATAGTGACGGACATACGGTCACTTCCCCATCTACTCCCCAAAGGGTCACAGCTCGGCTCTTTGGCACGCCGCACCATCCGCACCGTCTGCCGGTGTAGGATGGGATGCACCCACTTGCTAAAAGAGGCCAGGACACGGCCCTATAAGGATCAGTGAACACGCCATCCGTGACTTGGCCTGCCATGTTAGCAGGGCAGGCATAGGGGAAAAGGAAGACCTGGCTCCCTCGAAGGACCTTCTCAACCTTTGGTTTTTTCTCTTTCTCCCATCTATAATCCCTGCTCCCCCCTTGGTCTATAAAAGGGAGGGCAGGGCACCCCACTAAGGGGACCGATTGTTTTGATACGCAAGACGAGGAATCAATTCGACACACAACACACAGCCAAGCAGCAACCGAGCTCTTACCGTCCTTTCGACCTTTTCATCAGCGACTTGGGACCTGTCCCTCTCTCGATCTTTTGTACCCCCTACTACGAACACTTTTCAGTACTGATAACACGAGCAGCAGCGAACTAGACGTAGGGACATTCTTCCTGAACCAGTATAAACCTTGTGTCCTTTAGTACACCATCCGAGCCTAACGCACAACAATTATAAATTTACTAGTTGGTGTTTGTTCGAAACACCGACACCCAGATTTGTCGCAGTGGTTCCAAGGGCCTCCGCAGTGATTGCATTTGCATTTGTGGCTTATTGTGACTTAGTTGTGACTTGTGATGATGGTTTATTATGCCTGTGATGATGGTTTATTGTGAATTGTGATGATGGTTTATTGTGAATTGTGATGATGGTTTATTATTCCTGTGACATATAATTATGCCTGAGATGATGCTTTATTATGAATTGTGATGGTCTATTGTGAATTGAGATGGGTCTGTTATACGTGAAAGATTAGTAAAAGGGGGGGGGGGTATTGGTCGCTTTGCCGAGTGTAACACTCGGCAAAGAGAGGCGTTGTCGAGTGTCAAGCCAAAACACTCGGCGAAGAGGCCAATTTCTGGTATTCTAGGAACCTTCTTTGCCTAGTGTTTTGTCTTTGTCGAGTGTATTCTAATGCACTCGGCAAAGTGACCATAAAATCTGCCCGTTGCGCGCATGTTTGCCGAGTGTATTGGAGTGACACTCGGCAAAGTGTGTAAACGTTGCCAAGTGCTTTGGTCTTGACACTCGGCAAACTTTAGAAACATTGCCGAGTGTTTTGGAATTGACACTCGCCAAAGTTTAGAAACTTTGCCGAGTGTTTTGGGCTTGACACTTGGCAAAGTTGAGAAACTTTGCCGAGTGTTTTTCCATCGTGCACTCGGCAAAAGCGTCGTCACCATGCCATCCCGTTAATTTTTTTTTCCGTGAGTTTTTTGTTGCTGAGTGTTTATTGACACTTGGCAAACCATTTGCCGAGTGCGCGATAAAAAACACTCGGCAAACTACTGTTTGCCGACACTGTAGACGACATGAATTCTATGCCAAGTGTTACACTCGGCAAAGCATTTGCCGAGTGTTTTTAGGCCTTTGCCCTGGCAAAGCTACTGTATCCCGTAGTGTTTTGCAGTCATGTCCGTCTCCCAAGTTCAAAAAGAAAAGGAACAGTTCGTCTACCTGTGCCCACTCACCATCAACAACCGTCGCGAGCATTTGAAGAGATGGATCATAGTCATGGCCTTTATTATTATCCACCATGGAGAGCTGGACATGCAACAAAGGATATAAGTATGTATGTGCAATCACGGTTGACAAACCTGTATGTCTCTCAGCGGCGTCTTTGGCTTCGGTTGCGCTTCATAGTCAAGAGTTCCTCAAACATTTTTTTTACATTTTTAGGTAGCTTATTACGTTTAGAAGATTGTATGCACATGTTTATTACTAATTCATAAGTGTTTGGTTCATTCCCATGAAACATTTCTCATTTGCATCCTCATCATTGCATAGTGGCATAAAAGATTATTATATAATCAAATAGTGGCATAACAGATTACAAACACACACTAGATACAAACTGAATCACTAGAACTCAGCCTATTACGAACATCACTATACAAGAAACACATAACACTCGAAGTTATCTAGAAGAAAAGCACATAATATAGAAAGCGCTAGATTCACGGCCAACCACTACACAGTTTCAAATTGAGACTCTTTAGGTTATTTCTATTTTATTCATCGTTCGTTGATTGTTACGTATGCATTGTAACATTGGGATGAAATATTATAGGCCCGGGTGGAAGTAGAAACGAAGCAACGGCAGGAGATGGAGGCGAGGATGGAGGAGATGATTCAACAGAGGATAGAGGCCGAGCAGCAGAGAATAGAGGAAGAAAATCGGTTGAGGATGGACCAAATGTTCCAATACATGCAAAATTTTGCATCGAGTATGGGTCAAGCTTTGCCACTGCCACTGATGATATTCCCTCTACCTCAACCACCCACAACTACTCCTATGAGTTACTTGACACCTTATACTGTAGATTGAATACTTTGACTTAGAGAACTTTAGATGTTAGCTTAAAATGACTTTGAGAAGTTTAGATGGAGGGGGGTTTTATAGCCAGACTTCATCGTTAATGGCCAATGCGATGCATGCAGACTGTGTTTCCTTGGGACTTTTTATTGCCTTTCTTCTTAGCTAAAATGGCACCTGGTAGTTAATTAGCTGGCACCTACTATATCTGCACTTTGTATTGCCTTTCTTCTTCTAATAAAAATACACAGAGCTCTTGCTGTCCTTTTAAAAAAAATACATGCTTACATTCTTCTGCCAAGCTTCCGATCTAGTATACATGCATGTCCACATCAAAAAGATCTAACCTACGTGACCACCTTGCTAGATTTTTTATGGTCTCTATGTCTTTCTAGAGTTTACTTAGGCCTTTGAATCCTACAGTGGCTCCACCTCATCCCTACCATACTGCTACTGTAGAGTGGTTGATTACTGTACTGCCTAGCCTAGCTCATATATATCATATATAATATAAATTCTCCCAAAAATTAATCAAATAGACTAGAAGCTTCCTTATTAGCTTCCCCTGCACAAATACAAGTTAGTACTATATATACTTACGTGCAAGTACTTTTTCAAGACACTACTTATACTTTATGATTGCAGTGAGTTTTTTTATATCTGCAGCTTACACATGCAATCTCTTCTCTTTTATGCAGAATCAATCGGCGGCATCAAATAATCAGTCTCAAGACCCGGATTTGTCGCAGTGGTTCCAAGGGCCTCCGCAGTGATTGCATTTGCATTTGTGGCTTATTGTGACTTAGTTATGACTTATGATGATGGCTCATTATGCCTGTGATGATAGTTTATTGTGAATTGTGATGATGGTTTATTATTCCTGTGACATATAATTATGCCTGTGATGATGCTTTATTGTGAATTGTGATGGTTTGTTGTGAATTGAGAGTGGTCTGTTATACGTGACAGATTAGTAAAAAAGGGGTATTGGTTGCTTTGCCTAGTGTAACACTCGGCAAAGAGAGGCGTTACCGAGTGTCAAGCCAAAACACTCGGCGAAGAGGCCAACTTCTATTATTCTAGGAACCTTCTTTGCCGAGTGTTTTGTCTTTGCCGAGTGTATTCTAATGGACACTCGGCAAAGTGACCATAAAATCTGCACGTTTCACGCTTGTTTGTTGAGTGTATTGGGAGTGACACTCGGCAAAGTGTGTAAACGTTGCCGAGTGCTTTGGTCTTGACACTCGGCAAACTTTAGAAACGTTGCCGAGTGTTTTGGAATTGACACTCGGCAAAGTTTAGAAACTTTGCCGAGTGTTTTGGGCTTGACACTCGTCAAAGTTGAGAAACTTTGCCGAGTGTTTTTCCGTCGTGCACTCGGCAAAAGCGCCGTTACCGTGTCACCCCGTTAACATTTTTTTTGCCGAGGTGATAAAAAACACTCGGCAAACTACAATTTGTCGACAAGGTAGATGTTGTGAGTTCTATGCCGAGTGTTTTTGGGCCTGGCACTCGGCAAAGCTACTATATCCCGCAGTGTTTTGCAGTCCTATCCGTCTCCCAAGTTCAAAAAGAAAAGGAACAGTTCATCTACCTGCGCCCACTCACCATCAACAACCGTCGTGAGCATTTGAAGAGATGGATCATAGTCATGGCCTTTATTATTATCCACCATGGAGAGCTGGGCATGCAGCAAAGGATATAAGTATGTATGTGCAATCATGGTTGACAAACCTGTATGTCTCTCAGCGGCGTCTTTGGCTTCGGTTGCGCTTCATAGTCAAGAGTTCCTCATACTTTTTTTTACATTTTTAGGTAGCTTATTATGTCTAGAAGATTGTATGCACACGTTTATTACTAATTCATAAGTGTTTGGTTCAATCCCATGAAACATTTCTCATTCGCATCCTCATATCTTTGCATAGTGGCATAAAAGATTATTATATAATCAAATAGTGGCATAACATATTACAAACACACACTAGATACAAACTGAATCACTAGAACTCAGCCTATTACGAACATCACTAGATAGGAAACACATAACACTCGAAGTTATCCGGAAGAAAAACACATAATATAGAAAGCGCTAGATTCACTTGGGCCGATCCATCGCACCACGGCCGCCAGCTAGTCCTCTTGGGGGAGTCAAAGCGGGCCTCTGGGGCTGATCCATCACACGCGGGCCACCTCCTCGATCTGTTCGGTAGGTGGAGGTGGAATCACAGCGGGGCGACGAATATGCAGGAACTAAAAATGGATGTAACTATTAGTTTACGGCAAAATGATAAAAACATTAAACAAGACAAAAAAAAGAATGTATATAGATATATACCTTTGGGTAAGAACAGAGATACGTCCATGCAAGGATGGTGAAAATGAACATGAATGCTGACACGACAGCAACCACCCACACTCTCTCCAGATTTGACGACGTTTACGACACCACCTATCACAGTGGGATGCAAGAAGTGACCCAAGATGAACCCACTCGAGAGACCAACGAGAGCAGGGTTGCTCTTGACAGCCACGGCCAGTAGAAAGACCAAAGAGGCCAACAGGGAGGTAAGCGGACAGCAAGGCGTTCATCACAGATACGACATGAGGATTAGCAGTTGGGTCTAAGCCCTGCCCTGCGATCACAAGAGTGGTGCATGCAGTGAGGAAGGCTGTTGTTGCGACTCACTACCCCAGTTTTCGACATCACTGCCGGTTCAAAATTCCCCTTCACTAGTGGCATCCTTATCATTGCATAGTGGCATAAAAGATTATTATATAATCAAATAGTGGCATAACAGATTACAAACACACACTAGATACAAACTGAATCACTAGAACTCAGCCTATTACGAACATCACTAGACACGAAACACATAACACTCGAAGTTATCCAGAAGAAAAGCACATAATATAGAAAGCGCTAGATTCACGGCCAACCACTACATAGTTCCAAATTGAGGCTCTTCAGGTTATTTCTATTTTATTCATCGTTCGTTGATTGTTACGTACTTTAGCTTTGCATTGTAACATTGGGATGAAATATTATAGGCCTGGGTGGAAGCAGAAACGAAGGAACGGCAGGAGATGGAGGCGAGGATGGAGGAGATGATTCAACAGAGGATAGAGGCCGAGCAGCAGAGAATAGAGGAAGAAAATCGGTTGAGGATGGACCAAATATTCCAATACATGCAGAATTTTGCATCGAGTATGGGTAAGCTTTGCCACCGCCACCGATGCTATTCCCTCCACCTCAGCCACCCACAACTACTCCTGTGAGTTACTTAACACCTTATACTGCAGATTGAATACTTTGACTTAGAGAACTTTAGATGTTAGCTCAAAATGACTTAGAGAACTTTAGATGTGAGAACTTTAGATGGCAGGGGGTTTTTATAGCCAAACTTCGTCGTTAATGGCCAATGCGATGCATGCAGACTGTGTTTCCTTGGGACTTGCACTTTTTATTGCCTTTCTTCTTAGCTAAAATGGCACCTAGTAGTTAATTAGCTGGCACCTACTGTATTGCACTTTGTATTGCCTTTCTTCTTCTAATAAAAATACACAGAGCTCTTGCTGTCCTTTTAAAAAAATTACTTGCTTACATTCTTCTGCCAAGCTTCCGATCTAGTATACATGCATGTCCACATCAAAAAGATCTAACCTACGTGACCACCTTGCTAGATTTTTTTATGGTCTCTCTGTCTTTCTAGAGTTTATTTAGGCATTCTTCTGCCAAGCTTCCGATCTAGTATACATGCATGTCCACATCAAAAAGATCTAATATACGTGACCACCTTGCTAGATTTTTTTATGGTCTCTCTGTCTTTCTAGAGTTTATTTAGGCCTTTGAATCCTACAGTGGCTCCACCTCATCCCTACCGTACTGCTACTGTAGAGTGGTTGGTTACTGTACTGCCTAGCCTAGCTCATATATATCATATATAATATAAATTCTCCCAAAAAATTAATCAAATAGACTAGAAGCTTCCTTATTAACTTCCCCTGCACAAATACAAGTTAGTACTATATATACTTACGTGCAAGTACTTTTTCATGACACTACTTATACTTTATGATTGCAGCGAGTTTTTTTATATCTGCAATTTACACATGCAATCTCTTCTCTTTTGTGCAGAATCAATCGGCGGCATCAAATAATCAGTCTCAAGACCCGATGTCAGGGACCTCATACCGGGGTACCCAATGACGTGGAATTAATAACCATCGAACATTGACGTTTCTGGTCAGACAAGAAATCTACTACACTTCTTGCCTGAACGACGGAAGATTGGTTCCGCCTCGCCCGACCCCCAAGGGCTAAGGCTCCGCCTTGCCCGACGGCTGAGGGCTAGCTCCGCCTCGCCCGACGTCTGAGGGCAGACTCCGCCTCGCCCGACGTCTGAGGGCAGGCCCCGCCTCGCTCGACATCTGAGGGCAGACTCTGCCTCGCCCGACGGCTGAGGGCAGGCCCCGCGTCGCCCGACGTCTGAGGGCAGGCTCCGCCTCGCCCGACGTCTGAAGGCTGGCTCCGCCTCGGCCGACGGCTAAGGGCAGGCTCCGCCTCGCCCGACGACCGCACCCTGCTTCTTCATAAAGACGAGCACAGGGTACGACAGGACATTTGAGTCAACCGCAGTACCGAGGACCATGCCCTGCATGCCTGCAGGAAGGTACAGTCTTGATATGACGGGACGGGCGCTTTAGGCCCTTTCCGACATGACAGAGCCCCAACAGTGTTGTAGACGCCACCATCAGTCCTCGGACGCGGATACTAACAAGCATATGACAACCACTATGATCCAAGATAGAACTCATATCATCTACAGTGACGGACGTACGGTCACTCCCCGTCTACTCCCCGAAGGGTCCTCCTGATCTGTCGAACACCCTATGAAGCACAAAATAAATAAAACAATTAAAAATACAAAATATGGGAGCATGAACCGTAGCCCAGCTTTTCAAATCAAAACAAAAAAAAATATAAAGTGCAAGGAGGTGCGTGCCGGCGCCGCGCGCGGTGCCAGCGGCTACCGGTGATCACGCAGAGTTGAGACGCTGGCATCATCACACCGAGATGCTTCTTTTTACCTAAGGCTGTTTTCTCTTTACAGCCTTTAATTTATAAGAAAGGAAAATGAAGGTAGATCAAAACCCAAAAAAAAAAAGATTTCATGTCTCTGAACCAGACGGTGTATGTGCACTACTTGTGCATGAAATCTCTGGGTGCCCAAATACTCGAGTCCCACTGAATAAATAGACAAGAAATGTTCATTTTGATTCTGGCTTCTGCCAGTTTGCATGTACGCAATAAATCTTGTTCAAAAAACGAACAACGTGAGAAATGAAATCTCCAGACGGTGCATGTGCACTACTTATGCATGAAATCTCTGGGTGCCCAAATACTCGAGTCCCACTAAATATTAATTAAGCTGCCTTAGACCCGAAAACAGACACGGATATACACGCTGAATCTAGCGATGAAAACGGATGGAACGGACGGAAAACCCCTATTTTTACTTTCGTTTCTATATTTTTTGGCGAAAACAGGATCGGGTTTAGAAAATGCGGGTTCGAAAACTTAATCGGGATATACGGGTGCTCGGAAACAAACCAATACGGCCGGAAATTCAACGGAAACGGTCGGAAGCCGGGAACTTAAGCCGGAATACCGCATATCTTTATAGTCACACGAACTCGGCGATTCCCAACATCACACGACAGACAGATCACACATACGAGCCACAGAGGCAACTAACACAATAAGGAAAGTTATTATCCAAAGAAACACAACCCTTCATCAACTTGAGTGAGGCCTCCGGCCTGCTGGACCTCGGGGTAGTCGGGTGGGCTCCTCCTGGACCTGCTGCTGAATCCATCGTATCAGACGGCCGCCGGCTGGACACGACGACGACGACACTGCAGGAACTAAAGAGCAAAGTAAAAAATAGTTTCCGACAAAATAATAAAACATAAAACAAGGCAGAAAGAAAGAGAGAATACATGTAACGCACCTGCGGATACGAACAGAGATAGGCCCAGGCAAGAACAGTAAGGATAAGTATCCCTGTGGAGACGAGAACCACAGCCCAGACAGGCTCATGTGACTTCACCACATTGACCACACCGCCGATCACAGTCGGAATCAGCAAGTGAGCCAACATATATCCACTGGAAATGCCAACCAGAGCAGGGCGCGTCTTGACCGCCACGGCCAGCAGTAGGCCAAACAGCCCAACAGGCAGGTAGACAAAGAGGAGCGCATTTATGACAGCTGAGACATGGGGATTGGTCAGGCTGGAGTCTAACCCCTGCCCTGCCAGAACGAGAGCGGTGCAGGTGGTCACAATGGCGACTGTTGCCACCGGCTGTGCCGCCCCTATCAGAACCTCCCTGCTCAGAGGAAATAGGGCCGCATGCTGCTGGTTCTGGATGGCAGGGTTAGGGTGCTGATCCTGGTCACCATGCGGCACTAGAAGCACTCGAACATCCTGTGAACCAAAATAAAAAAAAAATTAAAAAATAGACAAAAATATATCTGTTCAAAATTCAGGCCAGGAAACTTTCACGCAACAGGAACAAGAACAAGCAGACAAGAACGCAAAAAGGAAGAGGTGAAAAAGAAACGCAGAGTTCGGACCTCGCTTAATAAGCGAATACTTTTCAGTAAGCAAAAAACATCAGAAAACGGGTCGAATCATCAGGTGATCCATGGGGAAAATTAAATCCACAGAGGGGAGCCAAGACGAACAAACTTTCTCGAAATAATCCAGACCGGCCAAAACTAACGAAATCCAAACCAAAGAGAGGAATTGTCTGATGTAGGTACGTGCCGGCGCCGCGGTGCCAGCGGCTCTACCGGTGATCACGAGTTGAGACTGGCTGGCACCATCACACCGAGATGCTTGTTTTTACCTAAGGCTGCTTTCTCTTTACAGCCTTTCATTTATCATATCAGAAAAGAAAATGAAGGTAGATCAAAAAATAAAAAGATTTCGATCATTTCTCTGAACCAGACGGTGTATGTGCACTACTTGTGCATGAAATCTCTGGGTTCCCAAATACTCGAGTCCCACTAAATAAATAGACAAGAAATTTTCATTTTGATTCGGGCTTCTGCCTGTTTGCATGTACGCAAAAAAATCTTATTCAAAAAACGAACAACGTAAGAAATGAAATCTCCATTACAAACGGACGATATTTGTTGGCCTGTGCAGCTGGCCTGTGCTGCTGCAAAAGCCAGAGCCCAGAGGGCAGTTGCTCTCTCTGTTCAAAATTCAGGCCAGGAAACTTTCACGCAACAGGAACAAGCAGACAAGAACGCAAAAAGGAAGAGATGAAAAAGAAACGCAGCGTTCGGGCCTCGCTTAATAAGCAAATACTTTTCACCAGTAAGCGAAAAAACATCAGAAATGGGTCAAATCATCAGGTGATCCATGGGGAAAATTAAGCCCACAGAGGGGAACCAAAGACGAACAAACTTTTTTTTCGAAATCCAGACCAAAACGAACGAAATCCAAACCAAAGAGAAAAAGACTAAAAAATCCAGGAGTCGCGCGCGTACGGAGCCAAGGTAATCTCACCCAAAATATGCCCGCTAGTAGTAGCGCTCTTGCGACCAGAAAGAGACGACGATATGAAGCAAAACAAGACTCGAACAAACTTGATCAAGACGTACGGGTTCGTCGCCACTGTGGAAGACGAGAACTCGCAACGAAATACCATCACGCAAAAACGCACGCAAAAGCCTCAAGAACCAAATCCGAAACACGGGTTCATTTTTAGGGGCGGTTTTCCTAACTGAACCGCCCCTAGAAATACGTTTTCAGGGACGGTTAAAAGATCGTTGCTAGAGTGTCCCATCTTTATAATCGATGGCATTGTAGCGGTTGCGCAAACCGCCCCCAAAAACCTATTTTACGCACCTCGAAAGATGTTTTCTGTAGTAGTGTAGCATGCTGACATAGACAACTGAATATATGTTAGTGGATCATGTGGCTTGCTGATGTGGATATATCTTGAATGAAAACAAAATTGCATATGCTAGTGGGTTGTCATAATCATGTGCTAGTGGATGCGATGTGGACAATTTGCATGGCAAGATAGAATGCTGACAGAAGTATTATATATATATATATATATATATATATATATATATATATATATATATATATATATATATATATATATATATATGTGTGTGTGTGTGTGTGTGTGTGTGTTTCTGCTTAGCTATAATTTATTTTATAAGACCATGACATATATAATGTATAAAGTTAATATTGGTAATAATATGAGAATGTTCTATTAAATTTATTTCTTTAAAATTAAAATACAACCTTGGTAGAAATGGATAGATGGATAGATTAGGAAACCAAAAATGAAAAGGGGTTGAAGATACTCGGAAAAAGAAAATACAAAAAAAAGCAGGTACCGTAAAGATTTGGCGTGTAGCATCTCATCGATCCGGTGTAAACAGTTAATGTATTTTATTTACAAACTTTGAACTACTATCGTTCTCTCTAAGAATATCTGTAGTTGGAGTCTATTCTAGCTTGTACAGAATCGATCGTATATAAATCTCAACAAAACTCCAACGTGCAGAAGTTACCGGCGTTTAGCGAGCGGCCACAGCAACGAAGGCAATGGATCAACACGGTGAATAGGAGAATAGCTCTCAAGCAGACGCAGAGTCGAGCATTGTTCCAACTGAACACATTTTCCTAAAGCAATCAAGGGATTTAGCACGTACGTGTGGTGTTTGGCAGCTGCACTGTGGCATTAGATTGACGTCAATTACTATCCCAGATCAGACTACATTGAAAGAGGATGATTTTTTTTCTCTATATGAAAGAACAAAAAAAAAGAGAAAGTAACGAATACCCCGGAAAAACTGACTACATTGAAAAAGGGGATTTAGGACGTATATGTGGTGTTTGGCAGCTGCTCTGTGGCATTAGATTGACGTCAATTAAACAAATACTATCCCAGATCAGACTACATTGAAAGAGGATGGATTTTTTCCTCTATATGTATGAAAAAGATAAAAAAAAAAGAGAGAAAGCAACGAATACCCCGGAAAAACTGACTACATCGAATTGAAAAAGGATAGAATTTTTATTTTACCTTTGTGTAGCCAACAGGTTTCGAACCGTGGCTCCCTTGAATTTGAATTGAACGAACGAATTAAATATTAGTTAAGCTGCCTTAGAACAAAAAAACAGACACGGATACTAACGATGAAATCGGACGGAACGAACGGAAAACCCCTATTTTTACTTTCGTTTCTATATTTTTTTTGGCGGAAACAGGGTTGGGTTCGGAAAATGCAGGTGCATGGAAACGAACCAATACGGCCGGAAATTCAACGGAAACGGTCGGAATCCGGGAACTTAAGCCGGAATACGGCGTATCTTTATAGTCACACGAACTCGACGATTCCCAACATCACACGACAGACAGATCACACATACCAGCCACAGAGGCAATTAACACAATAGCAAGGAAAGTCATTATCCAAAGATATGGGAGCATGAACCTTCTTGCTGAGCGGGAACAGATCCTGCCTCCGGACCTGCTGGTCCTCCTGGCCATCAAGCAGGTGCTGTCGAACACCCTATGAAGCACAAAATAAATAAAACAATTAAAAATACAAAATATGGGAGCATGAACCGTAGCCCAGCTTTTCAAATCAAAACAAAAAAATATAAAGGGCAAGGAGGTGCGTGCCGGCGCCGCGCGCGGTGCCAGCGGCTACCGGTGATCACGAGTTAGACTGGCTGGCATCATCACACCGAGATGCTTGTTTTCACCTAAGGCTGCTTTCTCTTTACAGCCTTTCATTTATCAGAAAAGAAAATGAAGGGTAGATCAAAACAAAAACAAAAAATTCATGTCTCTGAACCAGACGGTTTATGTGCACTACTTGTGCATG
The DNA here is from genome assembly GCF_019320115.1 of Miscanthus floridulus. Taxonomy (NCBI): domain Eukaryota; kingdom Viridiplantae; phylum Streptophyta; class Magnoliopsida; order Poales; family Poaceae; genus Miscanthus; species Miscanthus floridulus. The sequence goes on from NC_089590.1 coordinate 47,964,812, forward strand.
AAATCTCTGGGTGCCCAAATACTCGAGTCCCACTAAATAAATAGACAAGAAATTTTCATTTTGATTCTGGCTTCTGCCAGTTTGCATGTACGCAAATGAAATCTCCAGACGGTGTATGTGCACTACTTTTGCATAAAATCTCTGGGTTCCCAAATACTCGAGTCCCACTAAATAAATAGACAAGAAATTTTCATTTTGATTCGGGCTTCTGCCAGTTTGCATGTACGCAAAAAAATCTTATTCAAAAAACGAACAACGTAAGAAATGAAATCTCCATTACAAACGGACGATATTTGTTGGCCTGTGCTGCTGCAATAGCCAGAGCCCAGAGGGCAGTTGCTCTCTCTGTTCAAAATTCAGGCCAGGAAACTTTCACGCAACAGGAACAAGCAGACAAGAACGCAAAAAGGAAGAGGTGAAAAAGAAACGCAGCGTTCGGGCCTCGTTTAATAAGCAGATACTTTTCAGTAAGCAAAAAACATCAGAAACGGGTCAAATCATCAGGTGATCCATGGAGAAAATTAAACCCACAGAGGGGAACCAAGACGAACAAACTTGTTCGAAATCCAGACCAAAACGAACGAAATCCAAACCAAAGAGAAAAAGACTAAAAAATCCAGGAGTCGCGCGCGTACGGAGCCACGGGTAATCTCACCCAAAATATGCCCACTAGTAGTAGCGCTCTTGCGACCCGAAAGAGACGACGATATGAAGAAAAAAAAAAGGATTCGAACAAACTTGATCAAGACGTACGGGCCGGCCGGTTCGTCGCCACAGTGGAAGACGAGAACTCGCAACGAAATACCATCACGCAAAAACGCACGCAAAAGCCTCAAGAACCAAATCCGAAACACGTACGGGTTCGTCGCCACAGTGGAAGACAAGAACTCGCGAGGAAATACCATCACGCAAAAAGCTGATCAAGAACTAAATCCGAAAGCACAGACACAATAGACTAGGATCTGGGATCCGAGCGAACACACACTCTCGTGCACACACGCACTCAAGCGCACAGGTCACACAGAGAGAGGGACTCACGTTCGCGTCGTCCATGGCCGGCGGTGCTCACTCGCAGCCGAGAGGGAGAGAGAGAGCAGTAGAGGGTTGGTTGCTCGGCGGAGGAGGGTTTTGCTCGGGAGAGAAGAGGGGGTATTTATGGTGGGCTAGCAGGGGGCTGGTGCGTCGGGGGCGCGCAGAGAGGTGCAACCAGGTCTGCAGAGAGGCGCGCGCACAGAGGGGCAAAAGAAAAGAAACCGTATTGTCAAAGGCTGCCGCAGCTCTGCAGAGCGAGCAGGAGCCAGAGCCAGACTTCCAGTAGTATTGCTGCACCATGCAGTAGTTATCACCAACACGGTAAATACATGGGACTCACTGGTATACACACACTGCACAGATACGGTGCACATTTAAACTGTACTGTACAGTACACACACAGACACACACAGATCCGCCTCTCGGCTGCTACGCATGCGTCATGCGTCTTGGAGACCACGCGCGGAGGCGGAGAGGTGGCCTCGGACCAGGACCATGGCGTCCCGTTGCCGGCGCTCGGCGCCATTCCACTGCTGCACGCGTTCGTCGACCGCCGGGCCCCAGATTCCCCCCAGGCCCCAGGGGAGGGCGCTTATATTTCAACAAGTATATATCAAATAATAGTATCAACATTTATATATCTACTTCCTCTGTCCCAAAATTATAAGACGTTTTAGCATCCCTAGATTCATAGCTTTACGGCCGATGGTTTTTGCAGCTGATAAGCTGGCTGAAGCTAATTTGTTATGAGAGAAAAACACTGTCTGATAAGCCAAGCTGATAAGTTCAAGCGAACAGGACGTATGTATCTAGACAAAACATATATCTAGGTACGTAGCAAAAAAATATGAATCTAGAAATACTTAAACATCTTATAATTTAGAACGAATGGAGTACTATTCTAGGTGTAGCACCAACAGAGTAGTACAGTGTACAGGCGCAGCTAGCCTAGCCAGCGTGAGCGTGGTGTGCGCTGCTAGTCTGCCACGTGTCGATTTGGTTTAGATTAGACCCCTACATTTTATGTGAACAGGACATAAAAAAAGGATGCTACACTTAGAAACTAGGGGCTTTGCGCCTTCACCTAAGAGACGCCGTTATTATTGGCCTCAAGCTCCAAACGTATAGCTAGACATTCAAATCAGACTTACCGTAGTCTCACATGACATTAGAACAACCTGTGGAGAGCTATCGAGTACTTCATCAGATAAAAGATTAAAGCCCTCACTAGGATTGGATGTGTGTTGAAGCGGGAGTAAAACCCCATCACACTTTTTTCGAGGACCACAGACACCGAAGGCCCACCCCATTGCATGCTGTGGACAGCAACTTCTCTGTCGTGCGCTCTTCATGGTGCCTAAAGAGGAGAGAGAAGTGACTAACGTATCGCTTCTCCTAGTGCAACAGGAGATGCTAGTTCATATATAGCAGATGCTGAAAAACAAAGAGCGGGGCAAGTTTGGACACCAGTGCTCTAGACACAAAGAGAGAGGATGTGTCATGCATGCTAGGCCCGTGAGAGAGGAAGATGGCACTAGAGTAGTCGAACTTTTACGTTTTCTTGTTTTTTTTGTTTATCCTGGCTACGCTATAGAGTGATGTAGCATGATGGCACTAGAGTAGTAAATGCCTGTTTCTTTATGTAGGTGGATCCAATATTTTTTAGGCTTCACTTCACACTTTTCTATCTGCATGGCCTACTATATTTGTTTTGGGCTAACATTGCTATTAGCCCGTGTTGCTGCTATATATGTGCTACCCTCAATGAAACAATACATTTTCTCTAGTATCTAAATTGTATTTCCTTTTCAAAAAAAAACTAAGTGCGTATAAGAATTTTGTGATCCACCTATGTGATTTATATTGACACAAATTCATGACTAGTAACAAACGGGATATCATTGTGGGCGAACGCTACTACAAAAAAACTTATTGCAATGGTACGGCAAACTAAAACTAGGAAGCATGCAGGCATAGATTGCCTATTTTATTAGTTCACCATTTGTTAGAGCTACTGAAAGACATCACGACGTCGGCTGAATCATCGTGTTGGGCTGCCGGCCGTCCGGAGTGGGAGTACATGTAGAGATCGATCGAGACGCTGCTTCCTCCGGCGCGCCTGTCCACTACAATATATTGACGTACAGGAGTGCTTATATATTGTCTCTACTAGCGCTTAATTAGAACACTGGAGTTGGGGCGTGATAATGTGCATGACGTCACCACGACTCCACCGTTGTATATATCTCTCTTTATTTACCGACTTACCACTAGGCACAGGTTGGTTTCATCTCTGTACTACTATCTCTCTAACACATTAACTTCTTTATTATACACTGCCGTTGCAACACACCATGTGATATTGTCAGAATATTTGTGTCTAACTCAAAAGATGTTTGCCCATCCCTAGGGTTGTGTGTGCCTACTTTTTTGCAGCGTGGTTAATTTGAGGGAGATACATGCAACGTTTTTAAATCTTTTCGGTTGGTTGCACTCTCGTGGAAAAGGAGTTCAACTTTGGACTACTGAAACGTGAAGAATCCATTTTGGGTGGGACTAAAAAATATCTGGATGAACATTATCAAATTAAACAGCATATCATGCATGTCTCTCAACCAAAGTGTACAGGATAGACTACTCCTGCAGAAGTAGCAAGGGCGTCTAGGCGTGTGCGGTGTGGCGGTGTGGCCTAGTGTGCAACAATGGTGTGCCCCTGCCGCGTGTGCGTGCACGAACACCTCTTGAGATTTTGGAAACCGGGTACGAGCACATGGCACCGGAGCACCGCATCAGATCAGGTGGTCGGCCTCGGGCCTCCGCCGTCGCAGAGAAGCCCGGACTGGGAACAAAGCTGTGGGGTGTGGACCCGCTGCCCCTCCTTCCCTCCTGCGCCATCTGGCGGTGATTCCGTGTGGACCCTGCCTGCCTGCTCCGGCGATTTGCTGCGAAACCGAGGGCGCGGCAGAGACGATACGATTACGGTTACATCACCACGCCTGCGGTCTGCCAACTTAAGGCGACGCCGGCCGCCCGGCCGTTTGCAAATGCTACTGGCCTCATCGTCTAAACCAGAACGATGTGATGCCCCGTTTGCGCTTGTGTACAAATGTCGAGTCGACTATAATGGATAAAGAAATCTTGTATGTGTATGGATTATCTACCTTTAGGATTTCCAGGGGTTATAATACCACATTGTTTACCCATGTGGAGTGTTAGTCCAATGTACCATATATAATCAGTCCATGAGACCCAATGTGATACATTCAATTATTCTATCAATTTTATTCTCCTACCTACATGGTAGGCTTGCTAGTGCAGTTTTAGGGAGGTACTTTTTAGTTATTTTAGTTGGTTAGTGTAGTTTGAGGGAGGTACTTTTTAGTTATTTTTAGTTGATTAATTAAGAGATAAAAATTCAAGTGAAAAATATAGAAAATTCAGTCAAAAAACATTCATGTGAAAAATGAAAAGGATCAATTGTGATGATACAAGAACTGAGCAAAGCCGCTAAGGCAAGTTTTCAATACAAATCTTTATTTCCAACTGCTGAAACTACGTCGGTAATTCATTCAGGTTCACGCTTCTAAATTCCAGACAAACAGGAAAGAGATGATGGCGATGGGGGCGGCTTCTCGCTCTCTGGCGGCGGGGGAGGAGCCTCGCCTGCGAAACATAGACATCAACAGTTCAACTCTCGCATCGAGCAAACAGAGCACGAGAAAAGTTAAAAGCAGAAATAGCACAAGAGCATAGGGCATGTTTAGTTGCCAAAATTTTTTGCACAGTATCCGTCACATCGAATCTTGCGGCACATGCATGGAGTACTAAATGTAGACGGAAAAAAAAACTAATTGCACAGTTGGATGAGAAATCGCGAGACGAAACTTTTGAACCTAATTAGTCCATAATTAGACATTAATTGTCAAATACAAACGAAAGTGCTACAGTTGTCAAAAATCCAAAAAATTTTGGATCTAAACGGGGCCATAGCAGGTGGCAGCGGGTTCGTACGTGTTGGCTGCTTTTGGCGGGGCGCGGCGGGCGGCGGCGGGGCGATCACGGGAACGGTGGCGGGAGGTGACGGACCTGCAGGCAAAGAGCACGAGAGTTTAACGGCGTTTGTCCAGACATGCAATAATTTCACGTTCACAAAAACAGGAAAACGACAGTAAGGGCCAGTTTAGTTCCAAAATTTTTGGTAAAATGGGCACTGTAGTATTTTCATTGTTATTTGGCAAATAGTATCCAATAATAGTCTAATTAGGCTTAAAAGATTCGTCTCGTGGATTTCGTCTAAACTGTGTAATTAGTTTTATTTTTTATTTATATTTAATACTTCATGAATGCGTCTAAAGATTTGATGTGACGGGAAATGTGAAAAATTTTGCAAAATTTTGGGAAACTAAACTGGGCCTAAGATAATTAGTACAAGGGCAGTATCGTCTTTCGGGTAGAAAAGCATGCGACGTGGCGCTATTTCGTGCGGGCCAAGAAAACAAACGGGCAAGGGAAACGGGTCTGGTCTTTGCCGGAAAGAATCCTGAAAGGCTGCAGCGCTGCTGCAGGCTGTGCAGCTGGCCTGCTGCTGCAAAAGCCAGAGAGCCCAGAGGGCAGTTGCTCTCTCTGTTCAAAATTCAGGCCAGGAAACTTTCACGCAACAAGAACAAGCAGACAAGAACGCAAAAAGCAGAGATGAAAAAGAAACGGGAGTTCGGGCCTCGCTTAATAAGCGAATATAAGCAAAAAAAAAAAAAACAAATCATCAGGTGATCCATGGGTAAAATTAAGGCCGCAAAGGGGAACCAAGACGAACAAACTTTTTCGAAATCCAGACCAAAACGAACGAAATCCAAACCAAAGAGAAAAGGCTAAAAAATCCACGAGTCGCGCGCGTACGGAGCCACGGGTAATCTCACCCAAAATATGCCCACTAGTACTAGTAGTAGCGCTCTTGCGACCCGAAAGAGACGACGATATGAAGCAAAAAAAAAAAAAAAAGGATTCGAACAAACTTGATCAATTGATCAAGACGTACGTGTTCGTCGCCACAGTGGAAGACGAGAACTCGCAACGAAGTACCATCACGCAAAAATTCACATGGTGTGTGGCATGCGCAGCATCGGCGCCACACTGCCGTACGGCGTGCATGCCCGGGGGCACCACCACCACCGCTCCTCCAGCTGCACGCTGGTTCGTCAAGTCCCGTCACACGCTCACAGGACAGGAGCCGGGGCTGTGCTGTTACAATGCCCTGCTACCTCCATGCACGCACGCTGCGTGCTCAGCATGCAGCTCGCTCGCTCGTCTCGCCGTTGAAGAAGAAGCCCAACACCACCATAAGCTGGAAAAATCCCATCCCACGCTGGCTTTGAAAGGAGTCGAAGTAGTCACCCGTCATGGGAAACAGGATGAAGCCGTCGACGATCACCCATCGGCCGGGGCTGCGCCCCAACTTCTCCAGCTCCAGTATCTGAGCACGCCACCAGCGACCGCCGCCGCCGAGCAAGGATTGGGCTACATCCAGCCGGCCAGCAACCACAACACCCACAGATAGCTCCGCATCCATGCAAAAGAAGACTAACAGCAACATCACCTGGCAAAGACGATGAAGCGCCAACCCTGGACTCCTGTACAAAACTCTCCGACCTTGCTGAAAGGATCAAGATGCCTAAGAGGGAGGGTGAATTGAGCTAATTCTAAATTCTTTACAATAATTAAGCCCTACACTTAGCCCACTTCACCCCTTGTGCCTAGAATGTGTTTCTATTATTCTACCGTATAAAAGTTTTGCACCCTAGGTTCCAATCCTACTCTAGCATGACAATTCTAGAAATGTAAAGATATGAAATGAATTGCTCAAATGTAAATGCTCAAAGTAAAGAGAGAAAGAGGAACACGGCGATGTTTTCCCGAGGTATCGGAGAGTCGCCACTCTCCACTAGTCCTCGTTGGAGCATCCGCACAAGGGTGTAGCTCCCCCTTGATCCGCGCAAGGATCAAGTGCTCTCTACGGGCTGATTCTTTGACACTCCGTCGCGGTGAATCACCCACAACCGCTCACAACTTGACAAGGGTCATCCACAAGCTCCGCCGGATGATCACCAAGCTCCCAATCACCACCGAGCCGTCTAGGTGATGGCGATCACCAAAAGTAACAAGCACAAACTCTCACTTGATCAAGCCAAGCCTAATGAGAATGGTAGATGCACACTTGCTACTCTCTATGCACTAATGAGGTCCTTAATATTGGATTCTTAAATCTCAATCACCTCACTAGGCTCTTGCTCTCTCTTGCACTCCAAATGTGTTTCTCAGCTGAACAAATGGGCAAGAGACCTCCCATGGACGAGTGGAATAAGTATTTATACCCTCTCATTCAAAACATAACGTTTGGAGGCTGAGTCAGCACTCTGCGGGGTGACCGGACGTAGATGCACACTTGCTACTCTCTATGCACTAATGAGGGCCTTAATATTGGATTCTCAAATCTCAATCACCTCACTAGGCTCTTGCTCTCTCTTGCACTCCAAATGTGTTTCTCAGCTGAACAAATGGGCAAGAGACCTCCCATGGACGAGTGGAGTAAGTATTTATACCCTCTCACTCAAAACATAACGTTTGGAGGCTGAGTCAGCACTCTGCAGGGTGACCGAACGCTCCGGTCAGTTATCCCGCCACTGTGTCAGAAAGAGCCGTTAAGTTCTGACTGGACTCTGACAAGCGTCCGGTCAGTACTGATCGGACAAGTCCGGTCAAGAAAAACGCTCTCTGGAACCTTACTGATGTTGATCGGACGCTGGCACTCAGAGTCCGATCACTTCACTGTTCAGCATCCGATCAGTTACCAGATCCTGACCAGCGTCCGGTCAGCACCGACCGAACGCATCCGGTCAAGAAAAACCCTCTCTGGAACCTCTCTAAAGTTGACCGGACGCAGCTGGGGCACTTCCACATGCCGGGGCAGAAGTGCCCCGAGTGCAGCTCCTACAACACCCTGGAGACGAGGGCCGCATGCCCTAGGATCTAAGGCGAACGAGGCAAGTTGCAAACGCCAGGGAGATGTCGTCCGATGACTGGTGGAGATTGTCCAGGAGGACGTTGCTGCGCTTAAGGCTAGCGCGAGACCCGTACTATCTCACTATTTATTTTATTTTCAAGAAACATATTGTATTTGTTATTTTAGTACGGACAATATACTAGTACCATGTAAAAGAACAAGTGACAGAAATGCTCAATTGTATTCACCAGATGGAGCTTGTACATATACAGAGAACGAGTGGTCTAGAGGACCAACGGTTTCCTACATGCCAGGAAGACCCGGAAGACTAGTATCATAGACCTGTTCTTCTACAATCTCAAAGACCTGGATTACACTGTCACTAATTATAGTTACTGCAGTAATCTTTTCATCCGGTGAGGTGGAGTGTCCTCGTGTTGTGGAGCTGTCCGCAACTCATGTGCAACGGGGACAATGTTGACGTTTCTCTACAAATACTATTTTGCAGGACGTACGGAAGGCAACCGTTGCCACGTCTGAGTTGAACACAACGAATTCGATGAGGTGCCTCTTTTTCTCGTCTGGACAAAAGATGTAACCTGATCCTTTTAGCTTTTGATCAGCTAGTCTTTGATAGGAGATCCTCATCCTCCCGATCCAAGTTCATATTAACTAATCAAAATGTGAGTAGTTTTCTTTGGTCTTATGAGCAAACCATGATTTCGGTGCTTGAACCAGTGTCAGCAGCTGGCCTTCTATAGTTCTATGCATATCCATCACGAACGTGTCCACCGCACTGAATCTTGGGACACTGTCTACGAACCCTCATGTCCGCACGGTTATGGCGTCCCTTCCATACGCGTTTCTCCCGATTGGATTCTCAGGGCTCGCAGCGGGCGCACAGGAACGGGAGTGGGAGTGGGGCCCATGTGTCAATCGCAGTGCGAAAGAACAAATGTGCTGCGCGCTGGGATGATCCGTGTGCTACTCCATGTCAGCGATCCGGAAGCGGGGCTGGTGGCCACTCGTGGCTCGCCATGCGTGCAGCGAAGCGGAAATAACTCTCCCTCGTTCGTGCCTCTCTCTCTCTCGTCCATCTCTCGTCCGTCCCTCGTCCGTCTCTCTCTTATCTCTCTCTTCGGTCCCTCTCTCGTCGGTCTCTCCCTCCGGTCCACCCCTCCACGCATGCCTCCCTCTCCGGCGTGGAGGCAGCGAAGGTGGCTAGCAGGGAGGAGGAGGCGCACGGGGAGGAGAAGGCGCACGGGCTAGCCCCCTCTGGTGGCGGCGGCCACAACACATAGCTCCGGCGACGGCGGCCCTCCCTCTCCTCCGAGCACAGCACGGCGGCCCCTCCCTCTCCTTCGAGCACGGTGCCCCTTCCCTGTCCTTTGTGCGTCGGCCACCAGATCCGGCCTCCAACGGTCCACCGGCGGCGGATCCGACCACCGGAGGCGGTAGGGGCACAGATCAAGTCACCAGCAGCAGTGGGGGCGCGGATCCGGCCACCACCAAACGGATCCGGCCAACGGCGACTGCGGTGGCGCGGATCCTACCACGGGCAATGGCGGCGCGTGGTACCGGGCTTGGTGGGCTACCGGGCTTGGTGGGCTTTTTTATTTCATGAAATTATTAACCGAGGCAGGCTACTTAACTCAACCGCCTCCGTTAATAGCGTTAACGGAGGCGGTTGGCCAACCGCCTCGGTTAAGGCCACGATTAACCGTGACCTTTGGACCGAAGCGGTTGGCTTGCCCGTCTCGGTTAAACGCTTTTGTCCGCCTCGATAAAGTTTTCTGTAGTAGTGCATGGCGAAGCTGCAGGAGGTGCAGAGCATCAACTCCTTCTCGCAGCTGCCATTCCTGGCGACAAGAACAACGCTAACAATTTTTACTTTTTGTTTAGATTATTAGACTCCTAAATTTTATGTGAACCAGACAGAGAAAGGATGCTACACTTAGAAGCTAGGGGCTTCGCGCCTTCACCTACGCGACACCGTGGTTATTGACCTCAAGCTTCAAACGTGTAGCTGACATGCAAATCAGACTTATCGTAGTCTCACAGGACATTAGAACAACATGTGGAACTATCGAGTACTTCATCTGATAAAAGATTGAAGCCCTCACCTGGATGTGCGTTGAAGCGGGAGTAAAAACCCCACCACATGTTCGTCAAGGACCGCAGGCACCGAAGGACCCACCCCTTAGATGTTGTGGACGGCAACTTCTCTATTGTGCGGTCTAAGCGGTGTCTAAAGAGGAGAGAGGTGACTGAGGTACTGCTTCTCCTAGTGCAACAAGTGATGCTAGTTCATAGCTGATGCCTGGAAAACAAAGAGTGAAGCAAGTTTGGATGCAAGTGCTCTAGACACAAACTTGCAAAGAGAGAGGATGTGTCGTGCATGCTGCTAGGCCCGTGAGAGGAAGATGGCACTAGAGTAGTCGAACTTTTTTGTTTTCTTGTTTTTATATTCATCCTGGTGTTGGCGTTTAGGGTTTAAGATATGTCCGTTTCTTTTACATGTGGATCTAATATTTTTTAGGCTTCATTTCACATTTTTCTATCTACATAGCCTACTAGTAACAATTGATATCATTATGGGCGTGCGAACTCATGCCTAAGCAAGACTACCGCTAAGAGGCTGCTTGGTTTCCGACACGCCTTGTCTCACTTGGCCTCGTTGCATCGACGCGGGCAACGAGGACCTCGCTCAGACAGGCAAGCCAATCTGAATCTTATCATCACCGTCCCTAAGACGCTAAGGCAAAGAAAGCAAACACACGTCCGTGCTAGCTAACTTTGCTAGGCAAGGTATATAACAGGGATCCAGGAAAAAAAAACCTCTAAATTGTCTAGGTCATTTTAATTTTACGTGCGGTGCTGCGGCACGCGTGCACGAGCAACACGCGCCCATGCACGTTATGCACCCGGGATACCGGCGCGTCCCCGGCCGGATGGGAGCATGCCGTGCCGTGCCCTGGTAGCTTTTGCTGAAAGGCTGAGCACTACTGGAAACGCGTGCTTTGCCGAGGGCCTGAGGATTTGCCGAGGGCCAAATCTCGGGCACTCGGCAAAGACACTCTTTGCCGAGGGCCAGCCACAGGAGCCCTCGGCAAAGAACGGCCCTCGGCAAAGAGGCCTTTGCTGAGGGTACGGCCCTCGGCAAAGACAGGCCCATGGCAAATCAAATCTTTGCCGAGGGCCGCGGCCCTCGGCAAAGATGCCCTCGGCAAATTAGGCCCGTTGGGTCACAGCGGCCATTTCCCGTCAAGCTTTGCCGAGGGCATCCGACGTCGCAACTCGCTTGAAGCCATCTCAATTTTTTACCACAGCCTACACATGCGATAACATGACATCTCGCCAAGTTTCGTGATTTTCGGACTTCGTATGGATTTTATATAATTTTAAAACACTTTTCCGGCAAGTCGGTCGTCATGTTATGCGAACAAGATGCGTGAAAATTTGATGCGAGTTCGTGGATAGGGACTCAACATGCACAAATTAACATGAATAACATTTTTTGAAACACTACATTGCAATATTCCATGCACCTGCAGTTCAAATTTGACATATTCGAAAAAAATCAAAGAATCGAAATAAATTAAGGAAATATACAAAACAAAATCAAAATTGGCCTAAATTTTAAAATTGAGTTCAAAACAATGTATTGTAGCACCACAAAAAAAACTGGGCTAAAAAACCCCAAAAAAAAATTGCCGAGGGCCTGGTCCGTGGCCCTCGGCAAAGAATTTTTTAAAAAATTAAAAAATCTTTGCCGAGGGCCGTGGATCTGGCCCTCGGCAAAGAATTTAAAAAAAAAACTTTGCCGAGGGCCGTGGATCTGGGCCCTCGGCAAAGGACCGAACCCTAAATCGGGCCGCAGCCCAAATTCCCGATCGGAAATTGTGAAAAAAAAACGCTCGACCATTATCCCTCCCACGCGCCAGATCGCGGACGGCCCCCGCGACGTCACACCGCCGCACGCGCACCCGCCGCCGCGCCGCTGCCCCGCGCGCCGGCTGGCCGAGCCCGCCTCACCCGCGCGCCCCACCTCGCGCGATTCCGCGCGCCCACGCCTCACCCCGCCGCTAGCCCGCCGCCGCGCGCCCCGCTCTCTCGGACACCGCCCGCAGCCCGGAACCGCAGCCACGGTCGCACGCGCCTCCACCACCGCCGCGCGTCCCGCTGCCCGCGCGCTCGCCCGCCGCTGCGCGCCTAGCCACCCTGCGCGCCCCACCGCCTTGCGCTCGGCCGCCCAGCTCGCCCCGGCGCCCCACCAGCACGCCCCGCCGCCCCACCACGCCCAGTGGTGGCCGAGGTCGCGCCCTGCCTCCGTTCCCCTTCTCCGTCGAGCAAGGGGAGGTCAACCGCCCCGGCCGGCCCTCCGGCGGCTCCCCCTCGCCGGCCTTCCCGCCCTGACCCCAGCCCCCAGGCCGCCCCCGTCGCCGGCTGCTGTTGGAGGGGAGGAGGCAGAGGGTGAAGTTGGAGGAAGAAGAGAAGGAGAAGAGGAGAAGGAGGAAGGGGAAGAAAAGGAGAAGAAGAGGAGAAGGAGGAAGGGGAAGAGAAGGAGAAGAAGGGGAAAAGGAGAGAAGAAAGGGAAGAGGGGGAGAGGAGTACTCCAACACCGCTCGACCTCGTCGAAGAAGAAAGTGACCCTCGCACCGCGACGCCCGACTCCACCGCAACCCTAGGTAAAACTCTCGTTGTCGGCCTTCGTGCCGTATGTGGTTGTGTGGGCCTTCGTGCCGTAAGTTGATATGAAGGCCTTCGTGCCGTTGTGGTTGTCGGCCTTCGTGCCATTGTGAATGTCGACCATCGTGTTGTTTTTTTGCAGTTTTGGAAACCTCCCCGTGCAGGGGAGGTGCTGCCGAAATTTTGAACAAAAAATAACCTATTGTCTTTTTATGCAGGAGAAGAGTACGTCGGAGGGGACCCGGAGGACCCCGATCGTCTTCGTCGACGTCGCGGTTCTGCCTGCACTGCATCGCCTCGCCACTACGTCGATTCGCCACTGCCCCGCTAGCTTTACTTCACCGACACCCTAGGTATAAATAACCTCTTTTTGCGCATGTCTGTCGTAGCCCGCGCGTAACCCAGTTAGGCGTCTCCCGTCCGAAAGAGATACGGTCGTAGGTATGCGGATCTTTGCGTATCTGCGACCGTATCTGTTTCGGATTGTCCACGTTTTTTGGACAGCCCGTGGATGCGTAGATGGGTTAGTTTCCATGGTCCGCTCTGGTCCGAGAAGGAGTTTCGGCAACACCTCCCTGTTGTTCTCCGGATACACACTCTCCCTTGCAGGACGTGTATCAGGAGAACAGCGGGGAGGTGCTGCCGAAATTCTATCTCGGAGAGGAGCGGAGCATGGAAACTGACCTCATCTACGCATCCGCAGGTGGGATTAGGACCTATCCTCACCTATTAGATAGTAGGAACACCGCGTAGATGCAATTGATGGTCACAATACTCTATGTTGTAAATGTTAAAGGATGGAGGACCGTCAGTGGATGTACACGGGCTGGAGAAGCGGGAGTGACTACGACTATGAATGGGTGAAGGGGACAGATGGTTTCTTGAAACATGCATTTGGCCCAGGAGCAGGAGGACATTCTCTAGTTTGGTGTCCCTGCAGCAAATGTGACAACAGGAGAAAAGTAGACGAGAAGACCATGGGTAGACATCTTGTGTTCAATGGTTATATGTCTGGCTACCAGCAGTGGATCTACCATGGTGAAGCAGACCGTATAAGAGCGGAGGTGGTGAGAGCACGCCTCGAGGCTTTTGATGATGATGCCGGGGTAGCAAACATGCTAGATGACGCCCACCAAGCTCACTTCGCTGAACGACGTGAGAAGGAGGAGATGGAGGAATCCGCAAAGGACTTCTACAAAATGTTGGACTCGGCACAAAAACCCCTTCACGAGCGTACAATGATTTCTCAGCTAGATGCGATTGGACGCGTAATGGGGTTGAAGGCCGAGTTAAACCTGAGTCAAGAAGGCTTCGATAAGATGTTGGCCATGTTTGGCACCATGCTACCAGAGAAGCACCCTTTGCCGACGAACTTGTATGAGGTAGAGAAACTCCTTCGTATGCTTAAGATGCCGTATGACAAGATACATGTTTGTCCGAAGGGGTGCGTCCTATTTAGGAAAGAACACAAGGATGCAAATTACTGTCCGTAGTGTAAATCCTCCAGGTACCTGGAGGTAGACTCTGGTGATGGTCAGAAGAAGCAGCTTCTGATCCCCGCGAGAGTGCTACGTCACCTTCCTTTCCTACCGAGGATCCAACGGCTATTCATGACTGAGGAATCCACGAAACAGATGACATGGCACAAAGATGGCAAACGGTACAATCCTGGGAAGATGGTACATCCGTCTGATGCTGAAGCATGGACGTATTTCAATGACAAACATCGTGACAAAGCAGCTGAGGCTCGTAATGTACGTGTCGCGCTGGCAACAGATGGGTTCAATCCTTATGGAATGATGGCTGCCCCATACACATGCTGGCCCATTTTTGTTATCCCCCTCAATCTCCCTCCCGGCATCTCCTTTCAACGGCATAACGTATTCTTGTCGTTGATAATTCCTGGACACCCGGGGAGTAATATGGGTGTGTTCATAGAGCCTGTGATTGATGAATTGATCCACGCTTGAGAGAAGGGGGTATGGACATATGATCGAGCTACAAAGACAAGCTTCAAAATGCACGTTTGGTACCACTACTCCCTGCATGACTTCCTGGCGTATGGGTTATTCGCCGCCTGGTATGTTCACGGGAAGTTCCCATGCCCAGTATGCAAGGAAGCCGTGAGGTTCATTTGGTTGAAGAAGGATGGCAAGTATTCGTCGTTCGACCAGCATCGTTAGTTCCTCCCTCTAAACCATGAATTTAGAGAAGACATCAAGAGCTTTACGAAAGGTGTCAAAGTGACAGACCCTAAACCACACTTGAGGACTGGTGCCGAGGTTTGTGTTCAGATAGATGCTCTCGTGCCCAATGAAGAAGGTGGTTTTGTGGGATATGGTGAGAAACATATGTGGACTCATAAATCCGGCTTGACGAGGCTCCCCTATTTCGATGACCTTCTTCTGCCACATAACATTGATGCAATACACACTGAAAAGAATATCGCCGAGGCACTTTGGGGAACTCTCATGGACACTAACGAGTCTAAGGGCAACGTTAAGGCTAGAGTGGACCTAGCGACATTGTGCAATAGACCGAATCAAGCGATGCAACCTCCTAGTGGCCGAAACAAGAACTAGAAAAGGCCTAAGGTCAATTTCGTCTTGCAAATCGATCAAAGGAGGGAGGTACTAAAATGGATGCAGAAGTTAATGTTTCCAGATGGATATGCAGCGAATCTTAGCAGGGGAGTGAACTTAGGCACTCTGCGAGTCAATGGGATGAAGATTCATGACTACCACATATGAATTGAGCGGCTTCTTCTGGCGATGGTCTGAGGTTATGTCCCTGAGCATGTCTGGCAAGTGCTGACAGAGTTGAGCTTTTTCTTCCGCCAGTTTGTGCCAAGGAGATATCTTGGACCGTCGCTCAGGACTTGGAAAAAGCGGCACCTGTGTTGCTCTGTAAGCTGGAGAAGATCATTCCACCTGGCTTCTTCTTGCCGATGCAACATCTGATTGTGCACCTCCCATCCGAGGCACGTTTGGGGGGGGCGTGCAGGCCCGTTGGTGCTATCCAATCGAGAGATGTCTAAAGACTCTTCGCAAAAAATGTACAAATAAAGCCAGAATTGAGGCTTCCATTGTAGAGGCATGCCTTCGGGAGGAGGTGGCAAACTTCACAATGCTATACTACAAGCCGAACCTTCCTAGCAATCATAATCCACCCTCTCGTTATAATACTGGCGAAAATGAATCAACCCTGAGCCGTTTCCAAGGCCAACTTGGCAGCGCAAGTGGATCAACCCCAAAGCTATTGGGAAATGAAGAGTGGTGCAGTATCATGCTATATGTGTTGAATAACCTTACCGAGGTGCAGCTGTTCATCAAGTAAGTTCTCAACAAACTTATTTCAATATGCCATCACTATTCTACATCCAACCCCATTGATTCTCGTTCGGACAGGGAATTTGTTCGTGAATTCTGGCATCAATCAAGGGATCCTACCTCGCATGAACAAGACGCCCTTGTTTCATGGGGTGCGGGAGCGGGGAGGCCTAATTTCATTTCTTGGTTCAAACAAAAGGTAATGTCCAATTTAGCTCGTACGTTCGATCATCCAAGGTGATCGTATGTTTGATTAATATAACGATCTATCATGATTCACCTTGCAGGCCTAGACCAATTCGTCCATGAGCGACGAGTTGAAACAGGTTGTAAACGGCTGTGATGTTAGGGTGAAGTCATTTACTGGCTATGATGTGAACGGATATCGCTTCCACACAACAAGTTACGAGCAGATTCGGCCCAAACAAAAAACCACAAATAGCGGAGTTTGTACGCCCGGCACTGATGGCCTCGACTATCATGGTAGAGTTGAGGAAATCTATGAACTCTCATTTCATGGAGACGAACCTCTTAAACCTGTCATGTTCAAATGCCACTGGTTTAATCCTCGATCAACGAGACGAACCACTCATCTTGGGCTAGTGGAGATTCGAGAAGATTCTATCTATCCTGGAAAAGATGTCTACATTGTGGCTCAACAGGGCGTGCATATGTATTATACTCGATACGCCAACCAAGACAAAGAGGATCTTAAGGGTTGGGCTATTGTGCACCAGGTATCTCCACATGGTAAACAACCTGCCCCAAATGATGATGATTACAACTTCAACGCAAACACATATGATGGTCAGTTCTATCAAGAAGATGGGCTACCAGGCACATTTGAGATAGTCTTACCTAAAGCAATCGAAATGAAAGTAGACAACGAAACGGTTGATGACGAGGTCGATGGAGATGTGGTGGTAAATGCCAAGGACATAGCAATGCTTGAGCGATTACTTCTAGGCAATGACGACGATGACAACATGGAACCTTCGGATAGTGTTGCCCATTTAGACAATTTTGACAGTGATGATGAGACCTATGATCCCAATCATGAAGATTATTCCTAATACATGTAATACTATGGTTTTTTAATTTGTGTTTTGTTTATATATTTTGAATCTATTTCTAATATATGTACTAATTAGTCTTGTTCATTCTTTGTGATTGCAGGTGATTGGACAAAGATGGCGAGCAGACGTCCACACCGTGACACGCCCTCAGTTTACGGGAGAGACCGCCCTCTCCTTCGAGGTGAGGGGTCATCGTCCGGGGTAGCGTCCGCAGGAGGTGACAAGAGGAGGACCAGGGGCAGCCGCCGCAGGAGGCAGCGGTCTCCACCCTCGACACGTGATGAGGTGCTGGAGGAGGAGCACGTGACGGCCATGGCCTCGTCCTCGTCGAAGGACGAGAGGGGTCAGTAGACGGGCGAGGGAGACGAGGCGCTCGAGGGCGAGGGAGGCGAGGCGCTCAAGGGCGAGGCGCTCGAGGGCGAGGGAGAGGGTACCGCTACCCGGACTCTCTACAAGCGAGGTCCCGTGAGCCTCCCTCTGGTTCCGCTTCGTCACAACCGCTCAGTGATTCGGCCTATGGCAAAGAGGTAAGTAACTATGGATGTTATCACAACTACTTCATAAGATATGTTGGAAATCTTAAGAGAAACTGATAAATTTTCTTAATCACTTGTGCAGGGCCTGGTTGGTTTTGTCAGGTACTCCAGCACGCACCCCTGCGAGCATCCTTGGTGTTTTGTGCAGGAAATGGTACCCCGGCATTGTGCAACTGTCCGAAGAGCCGGTGGTGCGGGAGCCAGCCTCCAACTGGGACAGGTACGCGCTGGTCATGGATGACACTTACCGCAACAAGCAAGAGCGAGTATTGGCGGAGTTTTGGGTAAGTCTCTCTCGCACAACATTGCTTAATACATCGCATTCATTAGTTAAATCTTTTATCGAAATAATGAATGGATACATCGGTTTTGTATGCAGAAATATTTCAAGGCCGAAGAAGGACTTGAGGCCCAGGCGGATCGGGCGGCTGCCGCAGCTTGTAGGAAGTACGTCACCGAGATGCACCACCATGGGCGCGTCCAGGCCTACATAGACTACTACAGGTCGGTACTTAGGCAGTCCCTCCCCAAGCCTCAAGCAAGACGGATTACGCTGACCCGGGACCAGTACCTTGAGGTAGGCGAATAACATTCATAATGATTCGTTTTGATATTAAGTAGGTTCAATTTCATCTTCTTATATGTCAAATACTCGATGACTTGTAGGTGATTCCCTGGTGATGCCGATCGTATCCCGAGTGCTAGGCCATGATCGTGGACAAGTGGTTATCACAGGACTTTGTTGACATGCACGAGAGGCAGCGGGAACAGCGTCTGATGAGGCAAGGTCCAACTCACCATCAAGGCAGCCGTAGCCTCCCTGGATACAAACAAGCATACGTAAGTGATTTCTTTTATTTATTTTGACGCTCAATTCTGCTTGATTTCTCACCATCTTCCTGTCTTTCTCGCAGGAGGCTACGCACCCGGGCGAGGAGGTCTTGGAGTTCTCTGCGTGGGCTATGTCCCACATGGGCAGAGCATCGTCCTCGGTCTCCTTCGACCCGGCTGCCCCGCCCCAGGTGTACTCTGACCCGAATGTGTACACTAAAGTCCAAGAGTACACGTCAACGATAAGGCAGATCTATGGGGAAGATTACAATGTGCGCACTGAGCCCATTGATGCAGAGGCGATTATGAGGCTCGGAGGAGGCAAGAAGCACGGACGGCTGTGGATTACAGACGGCGCCATTGACTCCACCATTGTTCCCTCCCTCGACGCTATCCGAGCACGGAGCACGAGCTCCTGCCAGTCCATACGTCTACGGCCTTCTCCAGCACTGCATCAGGTCCAAGCACTCCAGGTAATTCCTGTTTTACTCATCGTACGTAGATATTTACATACCTAAATTAGATTTGCATTACTGATACATTGGAGGGAAATATTGCAGACTGAGCTGCAAGAAACAAAAAGGCAAAGTCAAGAGCAGAACGCGGAGCTGACCACATAGCTGCAGGCCCAGAAGGTCGTGTTCAAGGCCGCGCAGAAGCAAATGGCGGAGATGATGGTGATCATGCAAAGTCTTGGGCAAGCATCGGGTGTACCTGTGCAGTTTTCAGCTCCTCCACCTCCTACTCCTGCAGCTACTCCTATAAGTATGAAAGTTCACTTTTCGCTTGTGCTTTGCATGTATGTTGGCCTTCGTGCCGTTGTGGATGTCGGCGTTCGTGCCGTTGTGGATGTCGGCGTTCGTGCCGTCGTTTCTTGCAGGTTTTGGAAACCTCCCCGTACAGGGGAGGTGCTGTCGAAATTTTCAATTGAGTCTAATCTTTTTGTATTCCTACAATACTAGATGCAATCTCTAAGTTCCAAAACTGTTTTCTCGGATTACTCACACATGCAATCTTTGCTCCTTTGTGCAGCTTCCGTCCGCGGGTTCCAATCAACCCGCTAGTGCGTCACCGGGTGATCCTGCTTTTCCTTCATCATCGTCTCATAGGCTAGCTTGATGAGGACTCGTGCTAGGTGATGTAGTTGGACTTTAGCGTGATTTGTGATTTATGGTTGTGACTTGTGCTTGGATTTCATTAACTTGTCGTAATAAACATGTGAATGATGATGAACATGTGACTTGTCGTTGTAATATATTGTGATTTGTGGTTCACAATTATGGTTGTGATATATTGTGAGAAAATGAGTTCTGTGTGATATATATATATGTATATATATAAAATGCTTATGTCGATGGAATGCAAAAAACAAAAAAAAAATTAAATTTCTGCCTCTTTGTCGAGGGCAATGACCAAGGCCCTCGGCAAAGAAGGGTCCTTTGCCGAGGGCCCAAGCAATAGCCCTCGGCAAATATTTTTTTGGAAAAAAATCCTGACAATTTCTTTGCCGAGGGCCAGGGAGCAGGCCCTCGGCAAAGGGTTAAAAAAATTCCAAAAAAACATTTCTTTGCCGAGGGCCGGCCCTCGGCAAAGAATTTTTAAAAAATCCTGAAAATTTCTTTGCCGAGGGCTAGGGAGGAGGCCCTCGGCAAAGGATTAAAAAAAGTCAAAAAAACCATTTCTTTGCCGAGGGCCGGCCCTCGGTAAAGAATTTTTAAAAAATCCTGAAAATTTCTTTGCCGAGGGCCAGGGAGGAGGCCCTCGGCAAAGGTTTTTAAAAAAAATAAAAAAATTATTTGCCGACTTTGCCGAGGGCCGGCCCTCGGCAAAGAATTTTAAAAAATCCTGAAAATTTCTTTGCCGAGGGCCAGGGAGGAGGCCCTCGGCAAAGGTTTTTTAAAAAAAATTATTTGCCGAGGGTCGGCCCTCGGCAAACAAATTAAAAAAAAACCATTTCTTTGCCGAGGGTCGGCCCTCGGTAAAGAAACCGCCAACGGCGTCGGCGCCTGACGGCTTCTTTTCTTTGCCGAGTGCCTGATAAAGGGCCCTCGGCAAAGACCCCTTCGCCGTCTAAAAATTCCTCGAGGGATCTTTGCCGAGGACAGCCCTCGGCAAAGCCTTTGCCGAGGGTTGGCCCTCGGCAAAACATGCGCCTCCAGTAGTGGAGAGGACGGATTGACGGACGGACGTCACGGCCAGCTTTGGCCATCTTTCAGCGGGTGCCGAACGATTTGCAAATTGTCCATTGGAATTCGAGAGATAATAACAATAATAAACATATGTATTATATTAGTTATATATTTTAGTTGGTTGGTGAGGAGCAATTGCTAATGATGATCAAATAATTGCCATGGTACGGCAAACTAAAACTTGGAAGCGCAGGCATAGATTAGAGATCACCTATTTTCTTTGTTCACCATTTGTTAGAGCTACTGAAAGCCCATCACGACGACGTCGGCTGATTCATGGTGTCGGCCGGGCTGCCGGGCCGTCCGGAATTAATGGGAGTACATCATGTACGTCGTTAGATCGAGACGCTGCTTCCGGCGCGCGCTAGCTAGGTGCAGATTGCTCATGTGCAGTGGACCTAGGTCATTCGTGATATTATATGTACTAGTGCTTAGAAGTTACTAGAACACTGGAGTTGGGGGCGGGGCGCGCGTGATAATGTGCATGCCGTCACCACGACTGTACCGTTGTATCTCCCTTTATTACCAGCTTACCACAGGCACAAATTGGTTTCACCTCTCTACTCTCTCTTTAACACATCAACTTCTTTATTATAATAGCCGTTGCAACACACCATTTGATATTGTCTGAGAATATTTGGGTCTAAGAGCATCTCTAGCGGTAGGAGAAAACTTCAACCCAAAAAACTAGTTATTGAGGGAGATACACAACGTGTTTTGGAATTTTAAAGGTCTTCTCTCTAGCAGAACGAGAAAATCCAAACCTTAATGAGAAAAAATAGTGGATTGGGAAAGGAGGGGTCTCCCCTGTATTGAGGGGTGAGAGACTATGATTTGAGTGACTGAGAAAAAAAATTCTCATTGGGGTTAGGTTTGGGGAATTGCTGGAGCTACAAGATCTCCAAAATAATGATACAAGTAAGAATTATTGGTGATCTACTTATGATATATGGTGGGTCAAAAAAAGCTGGATGAACAATAATATAAAACAGCATATCATGTCTCCCAACAAAAGTGTACAGGGCAGGCAGTTTTTTTGATAATACGTATCTGTATTTCTAATTAAGGAAAACATACATGGGTGCATGCAAATACAGACACGTACGTATAGGATACAGAGACAACTGTCCCAGCCAATCTTCACGAAGAACCCTAAACAAGAAAAAAAATTACATCGATGCCCCTGGATCCTTCGCGAACCATCCGTCATCGACCACCCCGCCGCCGGCCGCCGCCGTTGAAGAAGAAGCCGAACACCACCATGAGCTAGAAAAGTCCCATCGCACGCTGGCTTTGAAAGGATTCGAAGTAGTCACCCGTCATGGGAAACGGGATGAAGCCGTTGGCGATCACCCATCGACCGGGGCCGCGCCCCAACTTCTCCAGCTCCAGGATCTGAGCACGCCACCAGCGACCACCGCCACCGAGCAAGGATTGAGCTAGATCCGGCCGGCCAACAACCACAACACCCATAGATAGCTCCACATCCTTGCAAAAGAAGGCTAACAGCAACATCACCTGGCAAAGACGATGAAGCGCCAACCCCGGACTCCTGTACATAACTCCCCGACCTCGCCATAGGCGTTGGAGAAGAACGCCGCCGGGACAAAGGAGATGTGGGGAGAAGTTATTCTCCAGCGTCGTTGACTCCTCCATCTCGCCGACGCCACCCAGAAAAGCACGCCGCAGAAGAACACCCCCCGGCGAACCCTAGCTCCGCCATCTATGATGGCGAGCAAACCCTAGACCTAGGTAGACTCCCACCTACTCTATATACAGCCACACGGCGATTCCCCAGCCCATTTCCCTCTCCGAAGCCTCTCCGGCCACCGAAGAGGAAAGGGGCCCGTGAAATCACCGCCGGAATCGCGCGTTATAGGCGGGTAGTTCAAATAAGAATTATTGGTGATCTACTTATGATATATGGGGGCCATACTGAAAAAATCACTCTAGTAGGCAACACAATAGTACTGTACTCCAATACACAAGGGCAGGATAAACTACTCCTGCAGATCGAAGTAGCTAGGCGTCTAGGAGGCGTGTGCGGTGTGGCGGTGTGTGGCCTTTTGTGCAACAATGGTGTGCCGCTGACGCATATGCATGCGTGTATGAACCCGCTGTTCGTGCCCTCTTCAGATTTTGGAAACCGGGTACGAACCCTGAACCCAGAGCACCAGAGCACGTCGCACGTACCGCATCAGATCAGGTGGTTGTTAGTATTGATCTCATGGCATCAGATCCGTCCTGGATCTCGTGCCCTGATTAGGAGCACCCAACCCTACATGGTTGGTGGCCCCCCGTCGCACTGCGCTATATAAAGAGGTGAGGGCCGGTGGCTTGGGACATAAGGTTTATCACTGCCACAGAACCCCACCGACAGAAAGCCTGTCATCTCTTTCATATGAGAATGTAGAGGACAATTGCATTTATACAAAGTTCAAGAATGGAAAACTCATTTTCCTCATCTTGTATGTGGATGACATCTTACTCGCTAGTAGTGATGTTAATCTACTACTGGAGACGAAGAAGTTCTT